>NW_018021057.1:12145-39130 GCF_002006095.1 Pseudomyrmex gracilis
TGTGTGTGTGTGTGTGTGTGTGTGTGTGTGTGTGTGTGTGTGTGTGTGTGTGTGTGTGTGTGTGTGTGTGTGTGTGTGTTTAACTTGCTCTGATCTCCACTTATTTTCCTAAGTAGGTTTGCTGCTCCGTATTATACTCTCTTACTTGCTCTTATTTTCATTCACTTCTTAAGTACGATTTTTTAACTCTGGCTATCCTTGTCTTATTTTTATCCTATCTCACTTTTACCTTTCCGCATACATTTTTTATACTCTCTTAATCCTCGTTTTCCACCTTGTTTTATCTTTCCATGTACAGATTTTCATCCTCTCTCACACTTATTCTTACTTGCAGTCACTCCTTTTTATCTTTTCACATATAATTTTCACCTTGATCTGTTGATCTTATTATTGTTTTTCCTCTGTCTTACTCTTTTTTAAACTTTTTTTATGTTATTTCACTCTACATACTCACGCACACAGTCATCGTATATTATAAGAACTATATTACATCAATTTACCGAGCTTAGCATTACAAATACTACTATCTGCAAACTAAACACCGAAAGACAGTCTCTCTCTTTTTCTATTTCATATAATATTTCATATTATATATACTTATTTTTCTTAATGTCTAATAAAAAACGACAATGACATATTTGAATGTACAAAATAGAGAGAAAGAAAAATAAATTTAAATATTAAAAAATTAATAGCTTATAAAGTATGATTGAATGGATGGAATGGATAGATGAGAGGTAAGGCTAATATTGTAAACCAAGTCCCTTTTTGGCTTTCAATAGTTGTGGCAAATAAATGATATAGTAAACAAATAATAAGTCTGGATTGGATGAACCAATTTGTACAATATTTTTAGATATTGCATGTACAAATCTACCTTTTAGTAAAATGTAACAAAACATGTTATTTCTAAGAGATAATATTACAATACCTTAAAAGTTCTTGAAAATTTATGCAAATAAGTATTAGATTCGATATGAGTCGATGTACTAGATGTACAACATGTGAATAAATTTATTAACTTTTCTTGAATATATAAATTAACACACATAAAAATTCGAATTGAATTTAATTCAAAACTTTATATAGAATGCTAGATGTATATTACATATGTGTGAAATATTCAATTTATTTCCCTAGAAATTAATCCTTCCATAGTAATGTCACTATTTGTTCTTTTAAGTCCCGATACGGAATCTTATATTTATCACTGTTTCCTGTATTTGTACTTGCCGCTTCTCTTGCGCCATTATTCGCCATCTCATTTCCTTAGACCCCAACATGCTGGTGTCCACACTACAATTATTTCTATTTCTTGACTACGTAACTTGTATATCTTACTTTTAATTTGTGCTATATATAGATTAATTTGTGCTATATATAGATTAATATGCACTGAAATATCACAGTTTGTTACAGTTTTACACAGGCTTTCTGAATCACAGCACATAAATATTTGTGTTTTATTTAGTATTCCTGCAGTCTAGTTGCCACTCGACTTTCTTTACAGCCTCTAGCATGGCTATCGCTTCCACGTAAATATTGTTAATATTTTTGGTGTTGTGTACCCTCTGCCAACCTGTTTCTGGTCACACCACTGCTACTTCTGTATATTGTTGCATGTTCCTTTAGACTCATCTGTATATATATAGGTCTTCTCTCATCCTTCCCGTCCATATTTTTCTTCCAATCGTTGTCTCATTTTGTCGTCATCAATTTTGTTTAGTTTTCTAAGTATTCTAATTCCTTTTCCTGCGTATATTTGCATATTCCACACTCCAAATTCTGTTTTGAAAATTTCAAATCCTTCTTTCCATATGTCTTTGTTGTACTTATTCAGTTTTTCCCATACTCGGTACAGTGTTGATTTTTTCTTATGTGGATTTCTCAACAGCTCCCTTCGTTCTCTTTTCATTAAGTTTTTCATAACTCTCCATTTATTTTTCCTCTATGACTAATTTTATACTTAAAAATAAAACAGCTAGTAATTCTGCTCTATATTTCATCAGCATTACTTTACTTTCTGCTATCATTACATTTGTGAGTGTACTATTTCTGTACTCTAACGCTGTTCTTAGTCCCGCAAACTGCGCTTGTTCAATTTTGTATCCAGTATCTTTCTTGTTTAAGTAGTATACAAACATTGCATAATCCATTACAGATTTGACGAGGCTTTTGTAAAGTATCAGAGCTGTATTCACCTCTATTCCCCAGCTTATTTTATTGCACATTTTAAGTATCCTGTTTGCTATGAGCACCCTTTAATTCTTCTTGCCTGTTCTTCCACAATATTGTCTTCTTTGTCTAAGAGTACTCCTGGAAGGGTGCTTCTCTTTATGTTGTAATCTCTACTCCTTTAATATTTATTTTAAAGTTCTTCCTTCCTCTTTTGTCTTCATTCTTGTCAAATTTTACCAGTGCTCTTTTTTCTGGTTGAAGCTCTAATCCAATAGAACTTAATGCTTCCATTATATGTATCACACTTGTTTCTAAAAGTCTCTCTTTTGCTCGTTTGCTCTACCTCTTCAACTCGTGTATACACTGCTATGTTCTCAGCAAACTGTCTTATTTGTATCTCAACATCTACGTTTTTTGCTATTCCTTCTGTATATATCGAATACAGTACTGGGGGCTTAGTACTGCCCCGTGGCAGTCCTCTCCTCATATTTCGATATATCTTGTCTCCTGTACCTGTAATAAACTTAACATTTCTCTTTCGTAACCATTAGTTTTATATAACATATTATTTTCTGTTCATTTGAGTGCTTTAAGCTTATCAACACATATATGTCCCAACACATTATTATATGCTGCTGATACATCTAGAAAAGACGCGAGAGTGATTTTTCCTTTCTCTCTACGTTCGTCTGCAAACATTTTAAGGTCAAATAAGTTTTCTGCACACGTTCTACCTTTTCAAAATCCCCTTGTGTTATATAGATAATATTATTCTTTTCAGCCCACCATATAAGTTGCTCATTTATCATTTTTCCATTAATTTTCCCATGCATGATGATAGTGATATCGGTCGTACTTTTTCCTTTCCTGGTTTATCAATGAATTTCACTTGATATTCTTTCCATTCGAGAAGTTACTCTGTCGTTAAATATACAGTTGAATAGCTCTAGAGTTTTTCCTTTTACTCAGCTGGTAACTCTTTTCTCATTTTATACTCTATGCCATCTCTTCCTAGAGCTGATCTTGATTCAATTGAAAGCGCTTGAGCGATTGAGACGTAGGACTGAGTTATCTTCACTTTTACCTCTCCCATCTGCTTATGCGAGCTTTGTTGCATGCGTGCTTGTTTCATTGCAAGTGAGTATCTTTTTAATTTCTAAAATCTTAGCTAAGAGTATTGATATTGGCACTGCGGTTGGCTTGTTGCGCTTAGTGCCGAGGGTAACCTTAACGTGCGCTTCCCGCCAAAACTTTTTCCTTTGCCTAGAGTTTTGTTTGCTTTCTTTCGGTTTCCGACGGTTAGTTAACCATAGAAACTAAATTTGGTGACACCGTTCCTTCTCAGGAACCGGTTTTAGTGGGAGATAATCCACCGTTACGTCTTGGTAATCAGACTCTCGAGCAAGTAGATGCCCAAGTGTCTCTGACTTTGCATGGGGTTGCCAAAGGGGGTGCAAATGCACGTCATGCGAGGAAAAGACATTCTGTGGAGTCCCCTTCTCCTTCCAAGAAGATCTACTCTCCTCTGTCAGAGTCCCAACTGGCCTTGACCCTCAATATATATGAGCCTGAATCGTCGGGCCCCTTCCTCGTGCATGTCAAAGTGGTTGAGAGTATCCCTGCCACGGTTACTCGCGGAGGGGCTAGTAATCGTAGCGTGATTAGTGTCTTGGGCCTGGGTAAACGGTCAAACAGGCTCATGTGTGAGCCGTTTCAGCATGCCTATGACCTTAAAACTAGGAGAAAAATAGGTTCTCGGTGGTTTTTCCTAGCTGGTTGAAAGCTAACTGCTTTGTTGAACTCTTCTCTACTGTGAGCAAGGCAATCACTCCTGGTGGTTGCTGGTATGCTTTTATCCCTAAATTTCAGGTCATTAAACAGTATATCCTAAAAGGTGTAGACGATGATAATACTGAGGAAGATGTGATGACAGGCATTAAGCCTCCACCCGGGTGGGAGGTTTCGTGGACTCTTCCCTTTGAAGTGATCAGACTTTAACGCAGAGTTTATGGAGGACCGGGCACCCTCCCGTCTCTCGTTAATACTAATAGTTACCTTCTACGTTTTAGGACCAAAACGATTTCGCCGTCTTGTATTTATATGGTTAAGAGATGCTTTCTCCAACCTTATATTTATAAGGTGCGCAGGTGCAACTTTTGCCAGAAACTGGGACACGTAGAGTCCTCGTGCAAACAGGTCACTTCTGGTAAACGACACTGCGAGAGATGTGGCAAGTCAGGCCACTTAAAGTCTGATTGCATCAGCGATGACTATGAGTGCATCAATTGTGTTAGACTTAAGTACAGTGACTGTAAACACCAGGCTTCGGATCCAAAGTGCCGTACCTATTTAAGACAAAAAAATATACACAAACTTATGGCTACAAAAGATTTAACATACAAGGATGCGTCTGCTCTCTTAGACAGGGGCCGCGTTAGCCCTACTCAGGATGCTTGGAACAATAACTCCTCTGTGCCGTTTCCTACCTTCGGAGAATTTCTCCCAGGTGGCACGTTTAACTTCTCTCGTGCTTCTGGACGAGCGGAAGTGACCGGTACACTCGGTCTCGATCGACCCCCGGCTCTGGGAGAGAGTAAGCAGAGTGAGTTTGCTTTTTCTAAGTTTAAAGATAAAAGTAAGAGTAGTTCCTCGTCATCTGTGACTTCTAGAAACAGCAAGAGCGGTTTTCCTGCTTCTCAAGTAGCCACAATGCTCACTAACTTATCTACTTCTAATTTAAGTACTGACTCGAATAAACCTCTTTCCAATTCTGAAGAACCTAGTTTTCCTTCCTCTAAACACAAGAGACTTCCTAGTCCCTCAATTTCTAAGTTGTTACCATACCTCCGCAACTCTCTAAATATCAAACAATCCTCTTCTTTCACAGACGCAGAATTAGAAACAATTCTGATTCTCGCAGTAGAAACAGTTACTAGATCTGTGATCCTGTAACTGGGTATTATTTAATATAATATAATTAAATTCCCGCTTTTATCCCTTATTCATTCTCTCCTCCTCTCTTTACTTTACTTCTCCCTTCTCTCTCATCCTTCATTCGTCCATCCCACTCTCTTTTCTATAATCCCCTTCTTTTTTGTTCACTGAACGAAACAGATGGCTCTTTCAGGTAAATTGAACATAATGCAGTGGAACTGTCGTTCCTTAACGAGGAAACTTGATGAGCTTAAACATCTACTGTGGGAGAGTAACATACATGTCGCAGCTCTGTGTGAAACAAACCTCGACCATCGGTCATTGGTAACGTTTCCAGACTATGAGGTTGTATCTGTGGATCGTAACCGACATGGTGGAGAAGTTGCCTTGGTAATCGCTAAAAACATTAAGTTCCAACTTATCTCCGACTCAGATATTACTGATTTGTGCAAATCAAATTCAGTTGAAATTATTGTAGCCAAATTAATGTTACCTAATAGTCGGCTTCTTTACGTCTTTTCTGTGTACAGTCCACTTCGCAGGTCCGGTGCGTACACTGACGCTAACTTCTGGTCGTCTTTTCTTCAGCTAAGCTCTAAGTTTGAACCGGCTCTGATTTGTGGAGATTTTAATGGAAAAAGCCCTTGTTGGAGTGGCCCTTCGACCCGCACAGACGTTGAAAGACGCAAGTTGGAACTAGCCATCACTAATTTTGTCTGGTCTGTTTTGAGTAACGGCGACAGAACGTGGTTTTCATCTGACCTTTCCAACGAATCGACGCTAGATATCACTTTGGCCTCCCCTGAACTGGTCTTAAACTGTCAGTGAAGAGTGGATGAGTGTAGTCACGGTAGTGACCCGGTTTATATCTGTGTGTACAACAGGTATACGGGCTCTATTTCTTGCCGTCCCTACATATCTTTAAAAACAATCGACTGGAACGCTTTTCAAGTCTTGTGTTCAGTTTTCTCAAGAATTCTCTTCAAATCTTGACAAAATTGTAGCGGATACTGGTGTAGATGCCACGTATAATCACCTTAATCGGTTGATCTTAGATAGTCTTGTTGCGTCAGGCGCTAAGGTCATTAGTTCTTCTTGCCCTTCCCGAAAACCGCCTACATCTTGGTGAGATGACACATGCTCTCGTAAGATCCAAAAAAAAAGAAAAACGTTTACCATCTTCAGAAACCACCTTTGCCTTGCCAACCTGTCGTCGTACATCAAGATCTCCAAAGAAGTGTCACGATTCCTACGTACAAAAAAAAAGGAAGGCCTTTCGATCTTTCTGTGGCTCCTTGCATGCACGCTCGGATATTGGCTCAGTCTGGAGCACTGTTAAGGCCTTTTCCCATGCTAGGAACAACTCGCGTTCTGATAACAATAGAAATAATATAGATATGAACGGCTTCTATATGGCATTTGATAAAATTGCTCCTACCCACCAGACTTCAGTACCTAATCACACTAATCTCTTGGAGTGCGTCTCAGCTGTGGCAAGCTCAGTGGATAGTTCTGCTCTCTGCGCTTGTCAGCTTAGAGAAGTATTTTTCTGTAGCCGACTCAGTTAAAATCAAATCGGCTCGTGGCCCAGATCTTCTTTCCAATAAAGTAATTTCCCACTTGTGTTATACTCCTGCTTCTGCAAGCTGTTTAACATTATGTTGGAGTCCGGAATATATCAGTGGCAAAACTACTTTGTAGTGTTTATTCCCAAACTGGGAAAGAAAGGAGCGTACCGCCCTATTTCTCTTGCCAACAACCTACTTAAGTTATTGGAAAAGATAATTCAAAGACGCATGGAGTGGCGGTCTGAACACAACAACATAATTGCTCCCTATCCCCTAGTTCGGGTTTCGACGTGGCCTGTCTTGCATAGATAACTTGACTATTTTCATATCTCATGTGAAACTTGCTAATAATAATTGTCAGTTAACAGGCGCCGCTTTTTTAGCTATCGAGAGGGCATTTGATAACGTGGTCCCTGTGGTGTTACTCTCTATACTACGCAGACTGGGTTTTCCCAAGTCTATTGTCAACTTCGTGTCTTCTGTTGTCTCGTCTAGAAACCTGGATGGTTATATCTCCGGTGTTCACGTACAGTCTAGAACTACTATCAGGGGTGTACCGCAAGGCTCGGTCCTTAATCCCTTGCTGTTCAGCTTGTACTTGTCTTTTGTAGAAATGTGCTTACCCCTCCCAGTCAAATTACTAATGTATGCTGACGACCTTGTCGTATTCTGTTCTCATTCTTCTATCACTTATGTTGCTCAGCAATTGAATATTGCGCTTACGAATGTTAGCTCACATCTTGAGGAACTGAGATTAAGACTTTCTCCGGAAAAGTCATCGGTATCCTTCTTCTCGCTGAACAGCTTTCGTAACACCAAGTGGTTAGTTAAAAAGCATAGTGTCAAGATTTCTCTTCACAACGTCGTCATCCCAATCGTCTAGTGTGTCAGATTTTTGGGTGTAATTCTAGATTACTCGTTGCGGTAGAAAAAACATGTAGCAGAAATTAGGAAGCGCGTTCTTCCACGGATCAATATACTCAAAGCCATTGCAGGCATCAAGTGGGGGGGTCCACTCAAGTGTTCTCTCCACGGCCTATAAGAGTATGGTTCGCTCTGTGTTGGATTGAGGTTGTCAAGTAGTATCTCCTCTTGCTCAGCCTGAATGTCTCGTGTTAGATAGACTTCAGTTTGCTTGTATTCGCATAGTTTGTGGCCTTATGAGGTCCACTCCAACCAATGTGCTGTTAGATCTGGTTAACGAACAGCCCCTGGCCTGTCGACGTAAGTTTTTGACCCGCAAGTATTTGTGTCGTGTGGCTTCTCGTGCGGAATACCAACTGGGTTCAATGGTGCGAGAAAACCTTCCTTCGTGGAGCCCTATATGTGAAGCCAACAGTTTTGATCTGTACAACATTTTCAACCATCTTTCGACTGCAATTCAGCAAATAGAAGTGCTCACTCTACCTGGCTTACTATCCTTTCCTTTTTTTTGTCAGGATTTATAAGTGTTGTGTTGATCTTAATTCAGGCATTGAGTTTCGTTCTGCACACTCACCTCAACTGAAATTGAATAGGTCACCAATACTATCCTGGATAGTATTGGTGCCTCACATGTCTTCTACACTGATGGCTCCATGATACCTTCTGTCGGGGATCACCCCGCTCGGGTGGGTTTTGCGGTGGTTTCTGAGTACCCTGATCTGGTACATTTCACTAGACTCAATAATCATTCTACTATCTTTGATGCTAAAGTACAAGGCATTCTGTGCTCTCGAGTACATAAGGGATTTCGCGTTCAGCCTGTCGGTTATAGCTTCTGACTCCATGAATGTTTTGAGTTGTCTCATGTCCTCTGACCCTAGGGGCTCTCACCCGAGTGTTGTTTATAAAATAAAATCGCTCACTTCTGAACTCGCTTTGCAAAAAATTAAGGTTTGCTTCTTGTGGGTCCCCGCTTATAAGGATATCAGGGGTAATAAAAGTGCAGACTTCTATGCCAAGAAGGCTTTGGGTCTGCCTGAACCTGACGGATCTTTTAAGTACCCTTTCAGCTCCCTGTTTCCTGGTTTCAGGAAAGAGGTGCTGGAAGAATCGAGAGAATTTTTGCTCAAGGAAGCCCGGACCAAGAAGAGTAGGTACTTCTCTTAAAAGGAACAGATTCTTGATAAACCTTGGTACAAAAAAGTAAAAAGACCACTCCCTAGATGCTTAATCTCCTTTATCTCACGCATTCGTACTTTTCACACGCTAGGGCGCACCTTGCGGATAAGTCAATTGTTGAAACAACCAATTGCGAATGTGGATACACACGCCAAGACATAGACCATATTTTTTTTCATTACCCTATTCATAAAGACGCTTCTGACTCACTTATACTTGATTTATTTCACAACGGCTTCAGCCCACCGTATAGTGTGGCGGAAGTTTCTTTTTCTAATAACATACAAGCCATGCATGCATTGTACGCTTTCATCATTAAGGAGAAGATATCCATCTAAGTTTACATTTCATCCAACAGTCTGAAATCCCCCCTCTACCCAATCCTCCTACAAACTCCCTAACTCAGTCTGATCGCCTGATTGGAGCTGTGCTCCGAATCTCACGTGCGGGATTTAAAACTCCCCACTCGCCGACTGCGCTAAGTCCTAGAAATTAACAGAGGAAACTACTCTAGTATACAACTCCATGATCAAACATTATAAATCCACGGTTTTAGTTCAAATTTCAGTGAAGACTTAGAATGGCGTATGGACTAGCAATAAGAGTCCACTGAGCCATAAGGACACCAGTAACCAGTAGAGCTGATCTTCCTCTGGTCTTTTCTATGGCTCTCTTAAGTTCTATTGTTGTAAAATAATCTTCGAGATGTAACTCCTCTCGTACTTCCAATGTATCTTCGTCGTCCGTATTTTCCTCGTAGTACTCCATCCAGCATGGTGCTAACTTATTGATGTTTTCGAGAATTTATTTGTCTCTGTCCTTGTTTTGCCACTTGTTCCAATCTACTTTTTTGTGCAGGTGTTCTTAGCGCTGTGATTTTATTTCACACATATTTCATACCTGTATTCTTGTTTATTGATGTTACAAACCGTTTAAATTCTTCTCGTTTCTTATATCTTATCAGTCTTTTTGCTTCTGCTCGTGCTTTCTTATATGCTATTAAACTTTTTATTGTTTTTTCCTTTTTTTAATCTTTTCATCTTACACTTTCTATTATCTATAGCTGTTCTGCATTATTAATCCTACCAGCAACATGGATTATTGTTCCTTCCTGCTCTGTTGGTGTTGCTTTATATACTTTGAACCTTCTTCGATTCTACTCCTTTCTTTCGATCTTTGTATTTTACTAGAGGCTATTCGCATCGCTTCTCTCATTTCATCATATAGTGTGTCATAATTCTCTTATCTAATATTTTTTCTCCATATTAGATTTTCAACAAACTCTGTTCTGCTTTTCAGAAGTTCTTTATACTCTTCCTAATCTTCTTTTTTTAAACTTAGTTGATGAATATTGTTGGGAATAATTATTATTTTAAGGTTTGTTCAGATTGTGTAATGTACAAAGTGCAGAAGAGTGCGAGTGTGCANAAGAACTGTACTTTGTGCAATAAAATAGAAAGCGCAATTGATGATGTTCATTTGTGTCGTTTGTCGTCTTTTTTTCGTTTGTAGATGTTTCTTCGCTTTCCGTTTTGTACCGTTGTAATGAAAGGTTCTCTTTGATTTTTCTCTCTTAAAATAAACTGTTTTATTTAAAAGGTCGTGTGTGTATCTCTGACTAAAGTAAAATAACAACAAATATATGTGAATACAGTCAATAAGAACCATTCGCTGGATGTTTTTTTTGCGGTAACATTCGTGCATATATATATATACAAATATATATGTGTTTACGTGTAAATCTTACACGTGAGTTTTTGGATTAAAATTTGGATTTTTTCGCAATATTTTAAAATCGATTAGAGGGATATACGAAGTCTTTCATATATGAGATGCAAAATTAGCATCCTATATGATTTTTAGGATTGAAATTTCAATCCAAAAACTCACGTGTAAGATTTACACGTAAACACGTATATATATTTGTACATATACAGGGTGTCTGACAACAAACTATAAAGCCGACGTGTGTAGGTAGATCGAGTTATTCTGAACAGAAAAGTTATTTACCATTTTGAAAAAATCGCGATAATTATTGAAATATGAATTAATAAATGTGAGCCAATAAGAGCGCGGGGAGCGATGATCGGACTCTATAGGTGTACACAATTATCAGATCTACTCCTCGCTCGCCGCTGCTTGCTACGTACCGCCGAATAGCGCCTGATCGCAAGAAACTGAGTCGTGCCGCGTTTGTTTGTTTACTCCGCCTCTCGTTATTAAGACATTACTTGAGAGAAGCCATTTTTCTTTTCATCTGATAATCGTGCACGCCTATAGAGTCCGATCATCGCTCCCCGCGCCTTCATTGGTTCACATTTATTAATTCATATCTCAATAAATATTGCAAATTTTGGAAAATGGTATATAACTTTTCTGTTCAGAATGACCCGATCTATCTATACACGTCGGCTTTATAGTTCGTTGGCAGACACCCTATATATACACGAATATTACCGCAAAAACATCCAGCAAATGGCTCTTATTGGCCGTATTTACATATATTCATCAACTAAGTTTAATAGACTCAAAGAGCCCGAGATGATTCTCAGTTTAATAATAATTGTTATATTTTTTTTTTTGGAGAGTCTAGTAGTTCGTTTTCTATATTTTTGGCACGATATGCCTAAGTCAATCTCTAATAGGAAGTGATCCGATCTCCATGTATCATGTAACTTTCTATAATTTATCTTATTAACCATATCATCTTTTGTCAAATTAAATCTAGGGTCGAATCTCTTTGACCTATATCTCTCATACGTGTAATTGTGTCTACATTTATCACTATCATATGCCCATTTTCCATTTCCTCAAGTAGTATTTCTCTTTCCTTATCTATTCAGTTTCACAACGTGTGATGGGCATTAAAATTTCCCATTATTATTATCTTCCTTGTCGACAATATGTAGACATACTTTTTCTCTATCTGAGTTCAGGCTTTCTATACACACTTATTATTGTGACATGTTCTTCTTCTTTCTTACCTTCTATTGTGATTGCTGTTGTTTCAATCCCTTTATCTATTGTTTCTAGGTCTTTTCTTCGTTTAAATTTAACATTGTCTTTTATTAGAACTAAAAGTGCCCCTTCTTTTTTAACTTCCCTTGTGACATTTATTACTTAGAAGTTTTTCAAATTAGCATTGTTCTTGCTTTTTAACCATGTTTCTGTTATTATTGATATATCATAGTTTTGTTGAATATAATTTTGAACTTCCTCTCTCTCTCTTTTAGTTTTCTCCCCCTAAAGTTCCAACATAATATCTTAATTATTTCTTGTTTTGTATCTTCATTTTGTATCAAGATTGTTGTGATTGTTATAGAAATGTTTCTCTTCATTACTGTTTTATTGTTGGTCATGTTGCATTATATTTTTCTTATTTTTGAAATATGTTGATTGATTCTACCAAAATTCCGAGCCAAAAGTCCGGTCCATCTCTTCTTATCTTTGTGTTTGATCATTTTCTTCTCCTTTTTTCCTGTCCTTCCTTTCATATCTCCGCATCACCTCCTGTGGTACTGTTGATGTATATTCTTGCCTCCGTGACAGTATTCCTCGTCCATATCCAGCTGTTTGTAGGAATCTTGCTCCCGCTCTTGATCAATTTCTCTGTTCACTTGCAAATGCCAGTTTCAATTACTTGCACAAGTTATTTTTTCCTTCTTTAGTTTCCAGCATTCGTTCGCCGATTCCCGTATTTTTAAAATCATTTTTTCTATCTGTTGTCTCATCGATCTTTGTTGTCTTGGTACGTCTTCTTTCTCCGTTCATTCCTCCTCTTCTCTTCTTTCTAATGGTTTTGACCATCTAACTTTCCTACCTTCACTTCTTTTACTCATGTTCTGACTTTGCTCTCTTCTGTCATTCTGTTCTCTTTTTTTATTTCTATCACAGGTTGAACTTCTTCTTTCTTTATCTGAATTTCTATCTCTCTGACTGTGGTTCTATTTATCTCCTGTTTTAGTTCTTTTCTCAACCTGTCATTACTTCGCTCTTTCTGGTTGTCTCCTCTCGTAACTTGACCGCATATGACCTGTCATACTGTGTTCGTATTATGGCTTCTTCAGCTGCTATTTGCCTTGCTTTATGGATACTGACTTGTTTCTTTACTATTGTCACGTTCATGTCTTTATTGTATTTGTTGAAATAATTGTTAAATGTGCTCTTTTTGAGTTGTGTTCACATATTTTGTTCAGAGTGCAGAAAGTACACAAAGTGCGTGCACCATACAAGCTGTGAAAGCTACATTTGAGAAGCACTGTTCCTAGATGTTCTTTTGTCTGTTTCCGTGCTTGCGTTGTTCTTATCCTGTTCGCGTGCGTTGCGGCGGCTCTCTCGCTGATTATTGTCTGTTATTTTCATTTATCATGTATTAATCTTTTCATATAAAATATAACTATTCTACAAGTGTTGTGAATCTCTGACTTTTCTGTTAAGTAAAATTCAACAGGTTATGGGCCCAGGATTGTCAGAGACGTAAAAAAAAAAAAAAACTAAAAAAAGATAAACTAAAAAAAAACTGATAATGGCGTCGAATAGTCAAGACAAAGTGACACAGATAGAAAAATTGAAAGACACAGAAAATTTTTCCTTGTGGAAGTTTCAAATAACAATAATCTTCAAGTCGCTTGGTTCGTACGAGATCGTGTCAGGATCATCTGTACTGACGGAAGATATCACGGAACAAGCACAAACAGACTGGATCAGGAAGGATGCGCGGGCTCAGAAGATAATAATTTCAACGATTGAGAAGCAAGTTTTGATGCATATATTAATATGTAAAACCTCGTGCGAAATGTTCAGGCGTATATGCGCCATGTACGAAACAGATACACAGCAACAAAAGTGCGTATTACTACAAGAATTTTTCAACTTTACTTAGCAGAAGGGTGCAGATATCGGTTCACATGTGAGTAAACTAGAAGCACTAGCATACAGATTAAAAATACTAAACGTTGATATTGATGATACTATGTTAATTTCAAAGATACTTGCAACGCTACCTGAAAAATTTAAACATTTCATTTGTGCGTGGGATTTCACAGGTCAGGAACAAAACACACTGTCTAACCTTACATCTAGGTTAGTATCAGAAGAAATTAGGCTGCAGATGTCAAACAGGAAGCAGTAGCATTTAAAACGAGTAAAAGAAAATGTTATAAGTGCAACAACCCAGGACACTTTGCAAAAGCATGTAAAATAAAGGGGAACAGTCAAGATCTGCGCTGTTTCAACTGTAACGGACGCGGACATATAGCGAAAAATTGTAAAAAGGAAAATAATACAGGTAACACGGTGAAATGTAATATTTGCAAGAAAAATAATCATTCGGACAAGGATTGCTATTTTCGAAAAAATAAGTCAACGCAAGATCAAGAAGCTATCAAAGACAAAGTTTCTTTTCTGGCAAACACAAGTAAAACTGATGATTGGATTCTTGACTCTGGCTCGTCCTCTCATATGTCGAAGAACAAAAATCTCTTTAAAGAATTACAAAGTATTAAGTCAGAAATAGGAACAGCTAAGAAAAGTCAGATTTTAGAAGCGAGAGGAATTGGAATTATTGAAACAAACAAAGTTGTACTTAACAAAGTTCTTTATGTTACAGAGTTAACTAAAAATTTGCTATCGGTTAATGCCATAACTCAAAATGAAGGTAAAGTTATTTTTACTAAAGACACAGCTGAAGTTTGGAAAGATAATACTAAACTTACAGGATATCGGAATAAAGAAGGACTATGGACAATTACTCTTGATCAAGACTGTGTGAATAGTGCTCTTTTGACTCAGGAAGTGAAAACAACAGTAGAATGGCATCAAAAACTTGATCATCTTGGAAGAGGAAACATGAAGAAATTACAATTTATATCAGAAAGAATGACATTAACAGAAGAAGGTCTAAATTATTTGGAAAATGTATATGAAACGTGTGTCAGAGCGAAACAAACAAGACTACCCTTTGGTGAAAAAAGATTAAGAGCCAACAGACCGCTTGAAATAATACATACAGATGTTTGTGGACTAGTGAATCCTCCGACGTGGGATAATAAAAAATATATATTACCATTTATAGATGATTATACACACTTTGTAATGATTTATCTACTAGAAGGCAAATATGAAGTTCCATTTAAAATAAAAAATATGCTAATTTAGTTGAAACTAAGTGGAATTTAAGAATCGCAAAACTACGATGCGACAATGGGAGTATGTTAATGATAATATTGAATCATGGTGCAAACAAAAAGGTACTCTACTAGATACAACTACATCCTATACACCTCAACTTAATGGCACAGCTGAAAGAATGAACAGGACTCTTGTAGAAAAGACAAGAGCACTTCTATTGGATGCTGATGTAGATAAAATTTATTCGGGAGAAGCTGTGAGAACAGCTGCCTATTTAATAAATAGGAGTCCCACGAATGCAGTTCAAAGAACTCCGTTTGAAAATTGGACTTCACAAAAACCTGATTTATCGAAACTACATATATTTGGCTGTACGGCTTATACCAAAGTCTTGACACCACTAAAAAAATTGGACGATAGATGCAAGAAATTATTTTTTGTTGGGTATGCACCTAATGGATATCGATTATTTGATAAAGATAAACGAAAACTAATAATATCAAGAGATGTTATATTTGCAGAAGAATTCAAATTAAAAAATACAAAAGCAAATATAAAGACAATTATTGAAGAAGAACCAAATAGAGAACAAGAAGAAATTAGAAACAATATTGAGAATGTATCTGAAAGCGACGAGGACACAAATCAGTTTCAAGATGCACTGGAAGGATCACAAAATAAAGAGGAAGAAATACAGGAAGATTATACAGAAGAAAGAGGACAAGAAGATTTAGTAGAAGAAAAGAGACAAGACAATGAAGAAAAGAGACAAGACAATGGACAAGAAAATCATGTAGAAGAAAGTAGAAGAGGAAAACGCATTAAAAGAATTCCATGCAAATACAAAGATTATGTCTTTCTAACCTACGAAGAAGCCACAACAGGGACAGACAAAGAAAAGTGGGTAAGAGCTGTTGAAGAAGAAAAGAAGTCTCTAGAAGAAAATAAAACTTGGATTTTTGTAGATAGATTAAAAGCAAATAATAAAAGAATTTTAAGTAATAAATGGATCTTTAAAATCAAAGATAATGGAAGATATAAAGCACGATTGGTAGTGCGTGGTTGCGAACAACGCTTTGGTGAGAATTTTGAAGAAACATACAGTCCGGTGGTCGGTACTAGTTCTTTGAGAGCTCTTTTTGCTATAGCAACCAGAAGAAAAGACTTTATAATGAAGTTTGATATTAAAACAGTTTTTTTATATGGAAATTTAAGAGAAGAAATTTACATGGAACAACCGAAAGGTTATAATTACAGAGATAAAATTTGTAAACTCAATAAGGCATTATATGGACTGAAGCAAGCTCCACTAGAATGGAATCACCGTTTTACAACCTTTCTAAGAAGCAGAGGACTGAGTTCGACAAAGGCGGAACCTTGCATTTTTAAGACAAAGAATCATTCACTGATTTTGGCAATCTACGTGGACGACGGATTAGTGATAGGATGTAATAAACAGGTTATAGAAAAACTTTTAAGTGACCTCGGTAAGGAATTTCAAATGTCTACTTGTAACTCTGTAAAATCTTTCTTAGGTTTAGAAATTAATCGCGAACAAGGTCGTCTAACATTAAAGCAGTCAGATTATGCTAACAAAGTAGTCGAAACGTACAATATAAAGAATTCCAAACCCGTTAAAACTCCCATGTTAACTAATGATTCGAGAAATGAAGTCACTAACAAATCTTTTCCATATCGTGAAAGCGTTGGCAGTGTACTATATCTAGCAAATAAAACAAGACCAGATTTAGCTTATGCTGTAGGATATGTGAGTAGACATTTAAATGAACCTACTTCACAAGACATTTCAAATGTAAAAAGAATTTTAAGATACATAAATGCGACTAAAAATTTAGGCATAAGTTATTACAAACATAACACAGATGTTAATGAATTAATTGGCTATACTGACTCAGATTATGCGGGAGATATTGAAACTCGTAAAAGCACTACTGGTTATGTGATTATGTATTCAGGTGGTCCTTTAAGCTGGTGTTCAAAGAAACAACCAATAGTTACTTTGTCAAGTACAGAAGCTGAATATGTTGCAGCTACTGAATGCTGTAAAGAAATTCTACATCTAAAATTCCTAATTGAAGAGTTAACAGGCAAAACAGTCAAAGCTACTCTTAACATTGACAATCAAAGCACTATTTGTTTGATAAAAAATGGAATAAGTAACAAAAGAAGCAAACATATAGATGTTAGATATAGATTCATAAATGAAAAAGTAACTACTGGTTTACTGAATGTTAAGTATTGCTCTACTGATACACAATTAGCAGATATCTTTACTAAGCCCTTAGGACAAAACAGATTCGACATACACAAAAGTAATTTAGTCAATGACTAATGTGTTTAGTTTTAAGAATATTGTAACTCTATTTTTTTGTTTAGATTTAACAATTAAGGAAAGGTATTGAAATAATTGTTAAATGTGCTCTTTTTGAGTTGTGTTCACATATTTTGTTCAGAGTGCAGAAAGTACACAAAGTGCGTGCACCATACAAGCTGTGAAAGCTACATTTGAGAAGCACTGTTCTAGATGTTCTTTTGTCTGTTTCCGTGCTTGCGTTGTTCTTATCCTGTTCGCGTGCGTTGCGGCGGCTCTCTCGCTGATTATTGTCTGTTATTTTCATTAATCATGTATTAATCTTTTCATATAAAATATAACTATTCTACAAGTGTTGTGAATCTCTGACTTTTCTGTTAAGTAAAATTCAACAGTATTTATATTCCATACAGTCTTTATTTGTCGGGGAATAGTCTCGTCCGCAATTTATGCATCGTGTCTCTTTGTTGCATTTTCCGTGGTACTCGTCACCGCAGTTGATGCACTTCTTTGACTTCTTAAACCATTTATTGAAATGGCCGTATATGAAGCAGTTGAAACATTGACGAACCTCTTCCACAAACGGTTTCATTGTTATGTGCATAAGTCCGTCATACAACTTTACTGATTTTGGAAGTGCTCCACCAGCAAATCAAAACTGCTTTGCATCGTTTCCATACCCTTTTCCGTACCTCCCTTGAATAACATGATTTAACCATTCTTTCCACTTGTATTATGTTGTCAGTACTATCTATTAGACTGACCAGCTCCTCTATTAAATCCTCCTCTGGCCATTCATAGATCACACCTTTGCTCTATGTCGACAAGACATCTTTTATAAGTAATTCCCATTTTGCTGGTTCCGCTTACCATGTTCCTGTCGAGACATTTTTTTGTGCAGCAGCTGTAGACAGAAAGGTTAGCATTACTTTAGTCGTACTCATTGGTAATATTTTGTACGGTCGGATACTATCTCTTTTTAAGATCTTCAGTATCTTAATTGCCTGTAATTTTTTCAAAATCATTATATTACGTACTGGTCTATCATTATGTTTCTCGCTTTCCGATATATGAGCTATAATACGAACTTCTCCAACTATTCCGGCCGGTATTTTTTCTCTTTCTACGTGTTCTTAATTTAATATATTATCTTTTTGTCCATCCTTATCTCGTAATGCTAACTCTCTGCATAACCTTCCTTTGTGTTGTTCACAAAAATTCACTTTTCCCTATCTATTGTGCTTTCTGTATCTCATATTCTTCTTCCTCCGGTTGTCTCACTGTTATTTCTTTTTCTTCTACAATATTTTCCACTCTTCCGTCCTTTCTGTTTCCTTTCGTGTAGGCTTGTCATTATCTCTTTTTGCCTGACTACCTTTCTTTGTACCGTTTCCACTTGTTCATTCTCACTACCTTCCCTCTTTCTTTTTCTATCAATATGAACCTCTATTGCTTCATCCGCAAACATTTTTCGAGCAATCTCATCAAACTGTGCTTCCGTCATTCTGTTTTCTTCGTCTAGCAATATTTCATATCTATTTCCTACTACTACTTTTGGCAGGCTTTTCTGCCCGCCCCCTTTCCCCTCTTCTCACCTACGTCGCGCACCTTACTGCTGTTAATTCGCTTCTTTAATCTAAATTTATATATTTATTACTTCCGCGACACTTACTAGTTTCTCAAAACTAGCGGATATTATTATCTTTGTCTTTCTAAAACTCACTAAATTCTCTAAAACACAGCAAAAGACGTTTGCACGTGTCCTCTCAAAAATCATGTATGACATAAGGTTAGGTAAGGTTAGGTTAGGTTTTTTTTTAGGGAGTGCAGAAGAAGCGCAGTCCCTCTGTCTACACATTACTAAAATCAAAGTAAAATGTAACGTTTTTTTGTTCTTTTTGTTTGTGTTAGTAACGTGTAGGCAGGAGGGGACTACCCCGCTAATCCCCCCTAAAACCTAACTTAACCCTAACCTTATGTCACTACATCATAAATAATGTCACAATGCATAGTGCTTCATCTGTGTAATATCGTACATATGTCAGTTTTATTTTGAGTACACCTTAATTCTTCTCTTTTAAATCACCCGCCACGCGGAAAGTGACGAACTCCAGAGTTTCGATCTCCGTTACACACACACGCGCACATGCACACAACACAGAGAAAAAGAGAGAGAGAGAGAGAGAGAGAGAGAGAGAGAGAGAGAGAGTGTGTGTGTGTGTGTGTGTGTGTGTGTGTGTGTGTGTGTGTGTGTGTATGAAACATCTGGAGACTTTTCAACGTAACCATGGCTGCGTTCCGAGTTACGCATACGCGCGCATTTATCTATACTATACGTGACGTGTACTATTACATATGCGCGCATTTATCTATACTATACGTGACGTGTACTATTACATATGCGTAACTCGGAACACGGCCCATGCTACTCTTTGTCTGTTTATAAAATGACGTGGGTTTAAACCCAGTAAACAATTTCCCTAATAGGAAACCATTTACAAAATTATGTGACGAAATATTGCACTAAAATTGTAAGTTGCAATTATACAAATATATTTTAAGAAATAGATGTAAAAACATTTATCTTTTCTAAAATATTTGTGATTGTTTGCAAAATTACTTTCCAAAATACTATTTCGGCAAAAGAATAACGATATGGCGAATCATCTTAGCAGTATATTTGCAAAATTAATTTCACAAAGATTCACAAAGAAATTGTCCAATAATTGAGAAAAGAAATTCAGGTATGTGATGTTTCAAATATGTAGAAATATGATTGCATATGAAGAAATGCAAGAAATCGTCGTCACTCATGATGTCATATTTGTGCAATATTTTCATGATTTGCCAATTGGAAATATATACTGTGAAAATGCATAACGACTTTTTCGCAATTTTTGACAAATATTATTTACAAAATTTTATTTCGACAAAACTGTTGCGTTATGGCGAATCATCTTAGTGCAATCATTGCAAAAACGTCGCCATTCATAATGCCATTTTTGTGCAATATTTTCACAAATGTGCCTATTAGGATTGTTCGCAATTTGCCGGCAAATTGTCAGCAATTTTAAGCAAAAATACTCAGCAAATTGGCATCAACTGTGTCCGCATTAGGCTTCGATTTTGTTGCCAAAGCTTGTCGACAAAAAGTAACCGCAAATTGCTAGCAAAACCGAGCAACGCTTGATAACATAATCTGAAACCAAATTGATGCCAAATATTATACGAAGCAAGGGGACTTCCGTTTCCGGCAGCGTATAGTTGAGTCGTGAGGTATATAGCGGAGATTTAGAGTTGATTTGTGAGTGAGCCAAAGTGTGTTAGTGTGGTGCGTGTGAGAGCGAGGAAGAGGGTGAAGGGAGAAGAGTGAAGTGGAGTGTAGGTGGAGGCGGGGGCGTGAGGGTAAATGGGGTAAAGGTGAAATAGAATACGGTAGGTAGAGGTTAGGGTAGAGAAGAAAGAGCGGAGAGGGCAGAGAGTGCAGAAGGTGTAGGAGAAGAGAGGCGATAAGGAATCTAGGGACTTTGGAGATTGAGATAAAGGCGGGTTCTCAGAGTACTGGCGAGGAACCATAATGGAAGAGAAAGAAGGGAAAGGAGAAAGTAGAGTGGAAAAAGTGAAGAGATTGGAGAAAGGGAGAAGGGAAAGAACAAAAAGCGAAAATGTTTTGATGGAAATGTGAGTGAAGAGAAAAAGAGACGGGGATAAAGGGGAAGAGGAAAGGGAGGAAGATTGGGTCTTTAAGAGGAGCAGAAAAATAGTAAGATCGCCGGTTAAGGAAGAGGGAAAGGGAGAGAAAGGTGAGGATGCAGGAGGGGATGCAGAGAGAGAAAAAATGGAGAAGGAAAAAAAAGAAGGGATATGGAAAGAATTAGACAAAACAAGGAAAGAAATGGAAATTTATATAGAAAAAGTAAAGAGAAAATGGAGAGAGAGTTGGAAAACTGGAAAAAGAGAGAAGAAAAATTGAGGATGGAAGGGGAGAAAATGAGAGAAAGAATGAAGGAGTTGGAGAGGAAAATGGAGAAGAAACAGGTAGGAGGAGAAAGGAGAAAGGAAGGGAAGAGAGAAGGGGAAGAGATAAGGAGCATGGAAAGAAGATTAAAAAGAATAGAAAGAAATTTAGAATGGAAAGAAAGAGAAAACAGAAGAAGAAAAAATATGATAATAAAAGGGGTGCAAAGGGAGAAAGGAGATTGGAGATAGGGAGTAGAAAAGATATTCAAGGAGATTGAGGCGGAAGTAAAAGTAGTAGATATGAGAAGGATAAATACGAACAGAAAAGAGAGGGGAGAGATGGTGTGGGTAAGGGTGGAAAGGGAAGAGGATAAGAGGCAGATCTGAGATAAAAAGAGGAGACTGAAGGAGAGGAAGGTTTGGATCGAAGAGGATTTGTCGTGGAAGGAGAGGAGGGTAAGAAGGAGATTAGGAGTGATTGCAGGAAAGGAGAGAAGGAAAGGTAAAAAGGTGTGGGTGGAAGATGATAAAATAAAAATAAAGGGGGAGTGGTGGAGATAGGGTGAGGAAAAGGAGGCGTTGGAAAAAATAAGAGGGATAAGGAAAGGGGAGTAGAGAGAGAAGCATAGAGGGCAGGGGGAAGGAATAGGGGGTGGAAAAGGGGAGGGAAATGGATAGAAATTGGGGGTAGAGACGGACAGAGGAGGGAAAAAAGGAGGGAGAATGCGTGAGAGTGGCTTTTTGGAACGTAGCAGGTCTGAGGAATAAAGATAAAGGTTTTTGGTCAGATATAAAAGATTGGGATGTAATAGTTTTAATGAAGACATGGGTGGATAAAAAAGGGTGGGCAGGAATAGAAGGAAAATTACCAAGGAACTTCAGGTGCAATGGGCAGCAAGAAAGAATAGAAAGGGTAAAGCAATAAGGGGAATGGTGATGGGGATAAGGAAGGGATTGGAGTCAAAGAAGAAAGAGGGATGGAAAGGGAGGGAAGGGATAATGGTGAGAAGAATGAGAATTAGTGGGAATTGGTGGAGAGTAGTGGGAGTGTATATAAATGGTGGGATAGGGGGGAAATTAGAAGAGATAAGAGAGTGGATGGAAGGAAAAAGGGAAAAAATAAAGACGATAGTGGGTGGAGATTTCAACGCAAGGACAGGAGAAAAAGGAGAGAAGTAAGAGGGAAAGAAGAGGAGAGAAGGAGGAGGTCGAGGGATAAAAGAGTAAATACAGAGGGAAGGTTGTTGTTGAAGAGGTTAGAAGAGTTAGGATGGATAATATTGAATGGAGACATAAAAGGGAACAAGGAAGGGGAATTTACTTACGTGGGAGGACGAGGGGAATCCGTAATAGATTATGTATTAGGGAAAGCAGGAACGAGAGAATACGTAAAGGAGATGAGAGTAGAGGATCGAGTGGATTCGGATCACCAACCTGTAGTAGTATGGATTAGAGAAAAGGAAAAAACTAAAGGAAAGAAGGGTGGAAAGGATGGTGAAAAAGAGAAATTAAAGAGGATAGTTTGGTCGGAGAGAGGGAAGGAGAAATAGATAGAGGAAATGAAAGAGGAAATGAGATATGAAGAATGTAGGATAGAGGAAATGTGGGAGAATATGAAGAAAAAAATAAAGAAGGTATTGGGAGGGAGGGAGATCATGGAAACAGGGGATAGAAAGAGAGAGTGGTGGGATGAAGAGTGCAAAGAAGAGAAAAAGAAAGTAAGGAGAGAATTAAGAAAATGGAGAGAAGAAGGAGGATGTAAAGAGGCTTACAAAGCAAGAAAAAGGAGTATAAAATACTGTGTGAAAGGAAGAGGGAGGTGAAGACCCGGGAGTGGGAAGAAGTAGTGAAGAAAGCAAAGACGATGGAACAAGTGTGGGAGGTGGTCAATAAGGAAAAAAGGAAAAAAGAGGTAGCGATATAGAATTAAAAGAGTGGGAAGAATATTTTAAGAAACAGCTGGGGGGAGGGTGGACTGGAAAGTGGTGAGAGGGGAAAGAAAGGGAGAGAAGAACGAAGAAGAGGATATAAAAAGGGAGGAAGTTGTAAAGGCAATCAGGAAGATGAAAGAGGGAAAAGCGGCGGGGGAAGATGGAATTCCGGCAAAAGTATGGAAGCATGGAGGAGAAAAAATGACGAACTGGGTGTGGGATATATGTGTGTGTGTGTAAAAAGATTTGGAGAGGGGAGGGATGGATCGATGAGCGGAGTGTAGGAATTGTGGTGCCAGTGTTGAAAAAAGGAGAAAGAAATAAGGTAGAGGACTATAGGAAAGTTACGTTGGCCGGGACGCTATATAAGATCTATGCGGAGTTATTAGCGAAAAGGTTAAGAGAAGAGGTGGAGGAGAAGGGATTGATGCCGGATAATCAGGCAGGATTCAGGAGGAGAGGAGAGACTATGGACAATATTTATGTTTTAAATTATCTGGCAGGAAGGAATATAAGTAGGAAAGGAGGTAAATTGGTTGCGCTGTTCGTCGATTTGAGGGCGGCCTTTGATATAGTGAACAGAGGGACGCTGCTAAAGGAGATGAGGGTAAGAGGAGTTAGAGAGGGTTTAGTAAGAAGATGCGGGAAATTGTACAGGAAAACTAGGAATAGGGTGAGGGTGGGGGGAGAGGTGGGAAGGGAATTTTGGACAGGGAGGGGAGTGAGGCAAGATATCCACTGAGCCCGTACCTGTTTAACATGATGACGGCGGATATGGAGGAGTATTTAGGTAGGTTTGGGTGGGGAGGAGTGAAGGTAAGAGGTAGGAAGATATACTCTCTGGCATACGCAGATGACGTGGTGTTATTGGCTGAAGAGGAGGACGGGATGAGAGAGATGATGAGAGGATTGGAAAAGTATCTGAAAGAAAAAGGCTTGGAATGAAACGTAGGAAAATCAAAAGTGATAAGATTTAAAAGAAGGGGACGGAGGGAGAAAAAGATGGAATGGTGGTGGAAAGGAGAGAGATTGGAGGAGGTAAAGGAATTTAAATATTTGGGATATGTGTTTCAGAGAAATGGGGGAAGGGAGGCACATGTGAAAGAAAAGGGAAGAAAAGGAGCGGCAATAATGGGCCAGGTATGGGGGATTGGAAAGAGGAGGTTTGGACGAGATTGGAGTAAAAGGCTATGGTTATTCGATGCGCTGGTGTGGTCGGTATTAGGATACGGGATAGAGATTTGGGGATGGAGGGAGTGGGAGGAAGTGGAGAGGTTGCAGGATAGGTATTTAAGGTGATTATTAGGAGTGGATGGGAGGACCCCAGGATATTTGGTGAGGGAGGAAATGCAGAGGGATCTATTGAGAGGTAAGGCGGAGCAAAGGGCTTGGGGATTTGAAGAGCGGTTGGAAAGGGGGGAAAGAAGCGCGATAGCGAGGTTATGCTGGGCGGAGATAAGAGAAAAGGAGAGGGGTGGAGAGGAATTGTCAGAATAGGAAAGGGACAGAATAGGATATTATGAAGGAAAAGGACTGAAAGTAACGGAGTTGGGGGAGAAGAGAGAATCGAGCGAATGGAGGGCGAAATTACTAGTTGAGAGAGAAAAGGAGTTGTAAAAAGAAGAAAGATGGAGAAGGATAATAGAGTCAAGATACAATAGGTTGCACAGAAGAACAAAGAAAATGGGGGTGCCGAAATACTTGAAAGAAGAGTGGGGGGAGAGTAGATGCCAAAGAATAGCCAGATTCAGACTGGGAAATGAGATGAGAGAAAGAAAATATTGGGAGGGAGAGGAGGAGAGATTATGTAGAGTGTGTGGACTGGCAGAAGAAAGTTGGAAGCATGTGTGGGAGGAGTGTGGAATTTGGGGAGCAGAAGGAAATTGGGATGATATGGTAGAGATAGTACTGGGAGAAGAAGGGGAGGAAGAAAAATGGATGAGGAAGCTGGAGGAGTATAGGAGTGGCGGAGGAATAGGAGTGGAAGAGAGGGAGGAGGAAGAGGTAGTGTAAGGGTGGAGAATAAGGATATAGAAATAATGTGAAGGGAAAAATTGGATATAAATGGAATAGGTGAGGTAGAATAAAAGGATGTGAATGGAGAGAATGAGAGAAACTTGGCTGAAGGGGAAGTAGATCTGACTGCCGGAAGAGGAAGTCCGAGTAGAGTAGGGTAGAGTGAAGGTGTGTGTGCGTAGGTTTAGTTAGGTAGTGATAAGTAGATTAAGTAGATTAGGTTAGTATGTAAGGTAATATTAAGGTACAGTGTAAGAAAATTGTAACCCCAAGGGGATCAATAAAGCATATCTATCTATCTATCTATCTATCTATTATACGAAGCAAGATCTGCGCACGCTTTGATGGCAAAATGACATTTATAATATAAAAAAATGACTTAGATTTATAATTTATGTTCTGGAGTAAGTTTCCTTGGTTATTCTCTATGATGTTCTAGTATTACTTCGCAGAAAAAACCATTGTGTTAGATAATCATTTCGACTGGATTTGAACCTAGAACCTGGAACTCTCATAATTATCAAGCGGGCACTCTATCATTTTAGCCATTGAAACTTTCACAATCAACTACTTTACAACTAATATGTTAATGGCATTCAGTGATATTGGTACTGATTCTAAGTAAAACTATTTGTTACTAAGTAAATCAGGGAAATTTTAATTATTTTCTAGTAAAACTAATCTGTTCCTAACCCCTAACTTTAAGAGAAGCATTTTCTCATTGCAAATCAGTGATAGTATCACTGAATCAATTAGTGAAATTTTAATTGATTCTACTAAGAGAACGCAGTTTGGCTATAATACTTAATCGCTTTTCATATCTGTTTAGGAAAATTCAATTATGCACTAATAAACGATAATTCAATTATGCACTAATAAACAATATCGCGTACATGCATAATATAAGTTATATTTTGATAATATAGAAATATTGTAAACTTATTTAAAATTAAATATTATACAGACAATTAATTGTTGTAAAAAGTATAAATATTAAAATATTCCACATAGATGTCATTTTACTATTTATATAATTATTGTCAATTTAGTATTCAAATTTAAACATAAATTTATATACAGGGTGTCCCAGCAAGTCCGTATCACCGCTCGTAGGCAAGTAGAAGGGGTTATTCTGAGTCGAAAAGTCCTTCTCCATTTTGCGAGATTCACAATAATTAACAAATTCTTAATAAATAAAGATCCGCGAATGAGCGTGCAGCCACGTGCAAAATGACAGCTCGCAGCTATCATTTTTTCGCGCGCTCGTACGTTGTAATAACGGAATGAGAGAAACTAATAAACAGCATATAATATACATAAAAAATCAATAACTAACTAATATGACGCGAAAATATGGACTTTGTATTTTTTTAATTGATATGATAAAGTCTAATGTCAAGATAAGTTAAAAATGAGTTTTTTATACTTTTGTAATTATTTATTTACTTATTACTGTATTAATAATTATTTACTTTTTTTATTTTAAGGTTTACATAGAAAGAAATATTTAATTATTACAAGAAATTAAATTTTTTTTTTATTCTTTATACGATTTTTTAAATACATAAATAAGTAAATAAATGAATAATCGTTACAGAGAGAGAGAGAGAGACATCTTTCTTTAATCACGTAAATCATTTTTATTTATTCACATAATTGTAATATCAAAATGTCGATATAATGATTATTATGTTATTTATGTATTTAGTTTATATTTATAAAAAGAATTTCTATAACTGGTTACGCTGAAAAGTCTCTCCAAATGTTTCACACACACACACACACACACACACACACACACAATTTCTCTCTCTCTCTCTCTCTCTCTCTCTCT
>NW_018021057.1:39187-44299 GCF_002006095.1 Pseudomyrmex gracilis
CTCTCTCTCTCTCTCTCTCTCTCTCTCTCTCTCTCTCTCTCTCTCTCTTTCTCTCTCTCTTTCTTTCTTTTCAGATACACTTCTTACACTCTATACACTTTACACACGCATATCTATGTGCAAAGCAAATAAACCACAGTTAACAAATTTCCTACATGTTTTGTTTGGAAACTTTTTTTATAACGTAAATTTCGGAAATAATCATGATAAAACCCTTTTTTACATGTTTTTTCAAGATGGCAGCTTGAATATGACCGACCGACAAAAAATTCTTTTATATTCGTTTTCAGCGACTAAAAATACATAAAGATACCAAGTTTCACAAAAATCAAAGAGGAGCTTTTCTATGAGTTTACTTAAGAAAAGATTTACTCTAAAATCACACAGTTTTATTTATTACGGTACTATTTTTCAATTTTCTGAACCTATTAGCACTTTAATTACCATTCGTTTTGAAGCAAAACAAAAATAAAAAAGGGAAGCTAATGCTACAACATTTAGAAGAAATATTACTTATACTTTATGTATTAAAGAGCAGTTAGGTCTATGGTACAAACTAATAATTCTCAAAAGTCTATAGTCTATGATTCATGAGGTGATGATACATTTGTTGAACACGTATCTCTATGCCATGATTATCTATTATTTACTTATCTATTATTTAAATTATCTATTATTTAAATATACTTTGCCACCTGATTTCAATGATGCTTGTTTAATAATAAAATAAGTCTAAGTTTATGGACAGATTACAGAAAAAGAACATATGTTGTAATTCGCATTACAAATCATTGTTCTGATTCATTACCCGTTTTTGGCTTTATAAAATCTATTTTGCGAAATGAAAAGAGTCGAACTTGTTTAATTTGTCGCGTTTTATCAACATCATGTTTTGATATAAATTTGCATGCGTATGTTGTCCAAAAGTCTGAACAAATTAAATGTGTGACTGTAGACAATTTGCTTTCTCCTTTCTCAGCCATACTTGTTTCTCTAAGAAAAAATCTTGAACAGCATAACTTATGTTATTTTAAGACATGCATTATAATAAGTTTGTTTTATTTTCTACACTGGCTGCACTAGTTTAGTCTTTTTTTTTTATCCATATTAGAAAGAAAAAGATAGATTTTGAACTAGTGCAGCCAGTGCAGAAAAATAAAACAAACTTAATATTTCTATAATTTTTTTTATTTTATATGTAGCAATTTATCTACAGAATATAATAAGTTTAAACTAATTATTTTTAAGTGACCATTTTGTAAAGAATAAATTTATTTTTCGCGTATATTTGGTTTTTGCATACATATTTTATTTTTATATGTACAGGGTGAAAAAAAGTACCAAAACACCTGAATATCTAAAAAAATATAAGTTTTACAGAAAAGGTTTCACAAGAGGAGACTACGACGTTGTACCAATCGATTTGGACGAAATTTATAGAATCGATTGATGACTATATGGAGTATTGCAGGGTAAAGTAATAAGACGCACTACTCAAGTATTCGCGAGAAAATCGAATTTGAAAATTTCGAGTTACCTTATAAGGATATTAAATAGATCGTTTAATCGAAGAGCGCGTAGCGTAGCGGTAGCGTAATTGGTTAATAATATCGACGCTGTTGGTTCAAGTCTCAATATACTTTTTCTTTTTTTCTCTTCAAAATTCTACGATATAATCTAAATGTAAGTAATTTGCTTATTTTGAATGTAAGTAACGTTTTTTTATTTCTTGCATGTTATAAACGTGCATTTTTTGCATACAAACTCTGTGATTAAAAAAATACGGTAAAAATAAAAAGATTATTACTAATTACTAATTGTGTTTATAAAAAGCAGATAAATAAGTGCACAAATGTTGCCAAATTCTGCTTACCCCTAAATTCTACCTACGCAACACACTTTTATGTTAACTGTGTGACGTTTATTTTTATAGACAAGTCAAAAATTTTTAAAGCGTTTGCAGAATTTTTCAACTTTAATAGAACAAAACCGCCAAATAACATCTCGTGAAGATTGCATAAAAATTCATTCAATCATACATCATCAATTGTCCGTCCCGAGTTTTCGAAATATGTTACACTATGCATGCTTCCAAATTAACAAACAAGAGATAAATATTTATGAATGTCAACGAAGTATGTTTTTCAATAGATGTTTTACAGAAACCATGTGAATGTAAAACTGCAGCGTTCATACAATGTGCACGTGAAAATTATTGTTTCACTTGTTTTTATGACAAATATCATCCTGCATTATGTATTGTCCCATCTAGTTCTAATAAATAAACCATGTTGCGTATAGTTTTACATGTTGCGTACAATTAATTATCCGCTTTTTATAAACACAATTAGTAATTAATAATAATCTATTTATTTTTACAGTAAATTTTAAATCACAGAGTTTTTATGCAAAAAATGCACTTTTATAACATGCAATAAATAAAAAAAACGTTACTTACATTTAGATTATATTGTAGAATTTTGAAGAGAAAAAAAAGAAAAAAAAGTATATTGAGACTCGAACCAGCAGCGTCGACATTACTAACCAAGTACGTTACGCGCTCTTCGATTAAACGATCTATTTAATATCCTTATAAGGTAATTTGAAATTTTCAAATTCAATTTTCTTGCGAATGCTTGAGTAGTGCGTCTTATTACTTTACTCTGCAGTACTCCACATAGTCATCTATCGATCTTATAAATTTCGTCCAAATCGATTGGTACGTTGTAGTCTGTCCTTGTCAGACAAAAGTAGTATAGTTTAAAAAAATTTATTTATTTATTTTATTATTGTAATCTCGGATTGCGCCGCCAAGGTCAGGTCAAAGTTACATCAATTTTTTTAAATAGAACTCTCAATTTTTTAAACTAATAAATATATAAATATAAGGTCATTAAGAGCCGTTTGCAAAATGTGCGGAAATGTGAGTATATATCACGAAGTAAGAGGAAGGAGATCGAACTCCGTGATACAAAAGTGATACATATATATGTGTGTGTGTGTGTGTGTGTGTGTGTGTGTGTGTCAAGTGTGCATATATATATGTGTTTACGTGTAATATTTTTCACGTGAATTTTTTGAATTAAAATTACAATTCTTTAAATCATATACAATGCTAATTTTGCATCACATATATGAAGGATTCCGAATACCCCACTAACTAATTTTTCTCAATTTTTTATTGCAGATTCTTATAGCTTAACTCAAGAGCTTTCCAAAACATTATAATAAAGTTTATTTTCATTAAGTACTTTTCGACTTATGAGGGTTGAATATTAGAGTATTGCCGGTATTAGAGCATTATGCATTGACGTTATCATTCATTTCCAATGTTGCTTTATCCAAAAAAAATTATGTTGAATAAGAAGTTAGGTTCTTTGTCAATTCTGCATCATGAACTCACAAAATTCGTTTCGATCAAAATCATCTTTGTAGAAGAAGTACCGGCGATACTCTAATATTCAACTCTCATAAGTTAAAAAGTACTTAATAAAAATAAACTTTATCATAATGTTTTAGAACGCTCTTTAGTTAGGCTATAAGACTCTGCAATAAAAAATAGGGAGATCGTTGACAGCGGGAGAAGAAAATGTGTTGGCTTACAGAAGTTTCAATAAATTGAATCAATTTATCAAAAATATCAAAGATCCAGTAGATATTGAGCAAAAAAAGTAGTTTATAAGTTGTAATGTAATGATTGGGATGCTTCGTACGTGGGGTAGACTATGAGACAACTCAAGACTAGGGGTGTTTTGTGTTTTTTTCAAACACAAAACTCAGATTAATCGTCGTGTAAAGAATGCTTCTGTAGTTACATAGAATTGATACGGACCACAATTTCAATTGGTAAAATGTCAAAGTATTGAACACAGAATCTTCATTTTTCAAGAGATCCGTCTCCGAAATGATACACATCAAATTGCAAAGCAATTCAATTAACGTCATGTCGGACACGGATAAGCTGAAACCATATTTTCCATTTTTTTTAAATTACAAGGCGACTTAGTTTCCGTTCGGTTCAAACGTTGCTGTAGGAGTGAGACCGTTATACCTTGAATATGGAAGGGGCTGCTCAGTCTACCAGCTGTATTCGAAGCAGGAGAACATTTTGCGTCCTCTTATGTAATACTAACTGATACTTTGCTGCCACTTCCGCCCCTCTTTGAATATCTATGTAACGTTTCTTTTCTTATCCATGTTCTTCATGATCTCGAATAGATTATGATTTTTTTTTGTAATTTTATGTAATTTTTCATTAAACCAATGAAGAAGATCCCATAGTGGATCCCATAGTCAAAACGTTTGTTAACATTTTTAAAAATTTTTAAATTAAAAAAGAATTGTATCCGAACATCTGGTGTTAGCTTGTTATTGCCATTTCCCTATCTTTTTATTTAAAAACTAAGAAGTTCTATTTAAAAAAATCAATGTAACCTTGACTTGACCTTGGCGGCGCAATCCAAGGTCATAGTAATACAATCAATAAATAAATCTTTCTAAACTATACTACTTTTGTCTGAAACACTTTTCTGTAAAACTTACATTTCCTTAGATATTCAGGTGTTCCGGTACTTTTTTTCACTCTGTATATGTACTATATTTATATATGTACATGATATAGTCAAAGCCCGAAGCACGAGTACTCCTAGGATTGACTGGTCAAAGCGCAGCAAAAACCAAGCGTTTTGGTCAAACTCCAAAATAGTTTTGTTTTTCGGCTGTTTACTGTTGTGTTTTTATTCACTTCTAGAAGGAATTAACACGATTGATTAAAGTTAAAATCCGAAAAAACTTTTTTTATTATTTCGAACTTTGAGAATTTTTTACCGGACTGTTATGATCAAAGTCCAAAGCACGAGCGTTTCTAGGATTGACTGATTAATATGAGAAACAACCAAGAGTTGTTTTGGTCGAAGTTTGAAATAGTTTTATTTCGGCTTTGACTGTGTTTTTTTTTTTAAGTTTTTAATTCTAAGAATGACTAACAGAGTAAGTCCCAAATGCGCACAAAATAAATCGAACATGGTAGTGTAAGGCCGAGTTCGGTTTTTCCCGCTTTTAGGTTAAGTTCGGTTAGTTTCGGAGTCAGATAGCGCTTTTGACGCTTTACCG
>NW_018021057.1:44519-59203 GCF_002006095.1 Pseudomyrmex gracilis
AAGCAGTCATATCTATATAAGTATAAAGACTGAGTTTGTAAAAAGAGAAGCGAGATAAAATAATAAAGGTTTATATATTGCGTTCACGGAAGTGTTATATGCAATCATAAAACGTGCTACCCAACGAAGATTTCTACGGTCTTCAAAGTTTACGTTTCGATCGACTACAAGAGGTCTGGCCCTTCGATTGAGGCCAATACTCTAGGTTCAAAATTCCCGGGCTCCTCCGCTATCGGATTGCCCTGGAATCAAAAACTGTAAACTTACAGCTCAGAAGTGGGATATTGAAGGTATACCATAGTTCCTATTTTGCCTTTGTTCTCGTGATACAAGTGGATAACGGTTTTGTACCGCCATATTGTCTTTTTCTGAAAAAAAACGCCGATCTGGGAGCACAAAGTTTCTTTGTTTTCTATTTGTGTATTTCGCCACGATGGATAAAATATATTTGAAAAACTTTTTCCTGGAAGAGCTTCAGGACGAACTTGCTAAATACGAGTTGCCTTGTCTTGCTGACTGTATAGAGGCCTTACTGACGTATTTTAAAACACACGCGCAGCAAAATCCACTCAACGTAGAAGCTCCTTTCTCTGTGAATACAGCGATGGCCAAAGGAGAGTGCTCATTAACCAGTCAAGATCATTCTACTCTTCACAAATCGGAAGTATCACAAAAGTTGGATAGATTGACAGTTCACATGGTGCAACTGCAGGAAGTGCTCACGCAGTTCGTGAGCCAAAGCATAAATACGGCTTTGAACAGACATTCAGAACGAGCAAACGCAACAGTGGGCGCGAGAGTACCTACTCCGACTCTCACTTCAAGCAGATCTTCAACGGTCAGCTCACACGGTCCCATTTTATCGTCTGTTCCTCCAGCTCAAGCAGTTAAGTTGCTGGCCTCACAAATATCGGACTTCAGAGGTTCGGAAGATGAAGAGGTTGAGCTCTTGGTGGAGATGTGGAACAAGTGTCTCGCATTCACGGAGTAACTGAAGAGGTTACGTTACTGGCAGCTACAGGTAAGCTGTCAAAAACTGCTAAAACCTGGTACAATCTGTCACCAAGGTCAGTGAAGGAATCATGGCAAGGATTTAAATCTGCTCTGATTAGTCGTTTCCAGCAAATAATACCGTATCATGTAGTGATTCAACGGGTGGAAGCCAGAAAGTGGGAACCAGCAAAGGAATCTTTCTTTGATTGCGCTAACCATAAGTTAGCTTTGATGCATCGACTTCGGCTGCCGGAAGAAAATGCAATAATGTTTCTTATTAATGGGATTTCTAATTTCAGCCTACGGAATACGGCAACGGCTATGAGATCCACGACGGTAGATCAGTTTCTAAAAGACATGAACAAAGTAGCGGTTATGAGCGCTGACATTCTGAAGAAACCGCAATCTTCAACGATCAAACAAGGAAAAGCCAAAGGGTCAAATGACACGCGGCCGAGGCCAAAATCTCCTAAGAGGCTCGAAAAAGACTTATTCTGCGTATATTGCAAGACGAAGGGCCATGTACGCTCGGATTGTTACAAATTAAAGAAAAAGGATCAGCTTAATCTGCAGACACCAGCGTTATCAACGGCGCCAGTTGCTGCGCCAATCTTTTAGATTGACGATGTAAGTTCGGCGGCAGAACAGAACACTATCTCAACCGAAGCTGTAGCGAGCGTCAGTGTGTCCAACTTAACGCACTTAAAGATAAGTGATCCGGTATTGACAATCAGTATGCTTAATAATTGTTTATGTAATTTTTATGCATTGTTGGACACTGGAAGTCCGATTTCGTTTATAAAGTCGGTTTTTAAGACAGTTTTTGCTCAAAATGTTTGCATTAGTAAGAGTACATCAGATATGTATACAGCCGTTAATAACGTTCCGATTCAGGTTCTTGATATGGTCCGTACTTCTTTGAGATTAGAGCTACTTCCGGATTTAGTTATAAATATTGATTTCCGAGTCATCGACAATCAATCTTGGCCAACAGACATAATTCTCGGTCGTGACTTTTTAGTGAATAATCAAGTCTCATTAATCTTCAATCCTTCTGATAGTAAAGGAAAGGCTAACCTACAGTTGTTATCAGAGCCTCAACGGATGTGATTGAACCAACCAACAAGGATCTTGGTTTCAACTTGTCGGAAATAGAGGTAGATTTCGGAGACGACGTTAGGGATCAGCTGATAGAAGTAATCCAAGAAGTTCGAGAAGCGTCTGTTGTACCTACTAAATCCAAAGAAGAATATTTAGTTAAAGTGGCGTTGAAAGACGACTCGGTATATGTCTACGCTCCTAGAAGGTTCGCATGGTCGGAACGGTTGCGAATTCGGCAAATAACTTGATGACTAACTGAAGCGCGGAATCATTAAGTACAGTAGTTCTCCCTATTGTGCGCGAGTCGTTCCAGTTCGGAAAAAAAATGGTTCGCTACGTCTATGCGTCGATTTACGGCCCCTCAACAGTAGGGTCATAAAGTAGAAATATCCATTTCTTTTGATAGAGAACTGTTTAGCTAGATTAGGTGATAAAAACGTGTTTTCTCTTCTCGACTTGAAGGATGGATTCCACCAAATTACACTACATCCTGATCATACAAAATATTTTTCGTTCGCCACATCTGATGGCCAATTTGAATACACTAGATTGTCTTTTGGTTTTTCCGAATCACCAGCTGAGTTTCAGAAGAGACTAGTCCAGATATTACAACCTTGGTTAAGAGACAATAAAATTATTGTCTATATTGACGATATCCTTATACCCACTAAGACGGTGGAAGAAAACTTAGACGTTCTCAAGCAAGTAATGCTAGATCTTAAACAGTATGAGTTTACTTTCAACTATAAGAAGTGTCTTTTTCTACGAACCCGAATCGAGTATCTCGGTTATGTAATTTCTCCAAAGGACATTACTCTTAGCAATCGACATGTTCAAATTGTTAAAAATTTCCCCGTACCCAACAAGACGGTAGAAGTCCAGAGATTCTTGGGGTTGACGAATTTTTTTCGAAAATTTATTCGAGGGTATGCTGATAAAGCTAGACCTCTGCATAGATTGTTACATAAAAACGTTGAATTCAATTTCGATCAGAGTTGCATGGAAGCGTTTGAAATTCTTAAAAAAGAATTAGTCTCGTACCCGGTTTTACGTTTATACAACCCATCATTAAAAACTGAGCTACACACAGTTGCCAGCTCGATTGCGCTAGCAGCGATCCTTCTTCAGAAACAATCATTCGGTTCGTGGGCCCCAGTTGCCTATTACAGCCAAACAACTAACAAGACTGAGGCTAATTACCACAGTTATGAATTGGAAATGTTGGCAGTCGTAAAATCGGTGGAGAGGTTTCACATTTATTTATATGGTCTGCCGTTTCCGGTTGTAACGGATTGTCACGCATTGGTCTATGCTATCAACAAAGCGCATTTAAACCCACGGGTTTCCCGTTGGACCTTACGTCTACAAAATTATCATTTTAAGATGATGCATAGGGAAGAGCATAAGATGGCACATGTGGATGCTCTAAGTAGGGTGGTCGCTTTCGTTGAATCTCTGCCATTGGAAAAAGAGCTTCAATATAGGCAGCTGCAAGATGCCAACGTCAAAACAATAGCTCAGCAGGTAGGAGAATCGGATCATGACAAGTACGAGTTAGTAGAAAAACTTGTGTATAAGAAGGGACCAGATAGATCTCGTTTCGTGGTGCCAGAGTCCACGGTCAATAACATCATTCGCGTATACTATGATGACATGGCTCATTGCGGGTGTAAGAAAACATTACTTGGGATTCAAATGAACTACTGATTTCCAGCAATGCATAAGAAAGTCAGGAATTATATTGATAATTGTTTGACTTGCCTAATTTCTACTTCATCCGCAAATTCAAGAGAAGGTGACCTAATCACCGATAATCCGAGTCTGCCTTTCTAGATTTTGCATGCCGATCATTTCGGTCTATTATCAAAAACCCCAGAGGGTTTCAAGCATATCTTATTAGTTATAAATGCGTTCACTAGATTTACGTGGCTGACGGCAGTTAAATCAACTAGTTCTAAAAAAACTATAAAAAATTTCCTAAGTCTGTTCAATATGTTTGGAGTTTCTCGAATAGTAGTGACAGACCGAGGGACCGCTTTCACTTCTCATGAATTCACGGAATTTCTACAAGAGCGAAACGTCGGTCACAGACTTGTCGCTGTTGCCACGCCTTGGGCAAACGATAAATAGAGCGAGTAAATAGATTCCTAAAGTCATCTCTCAGAAAAGTGGTGGAAGATCAATCCACCTGGTCTAATCATGTAGTGAAAATACAATATGTAATTAATAATATGTATCATAGTACTATTAAAACTACGCCTTTCAAATTACTATTTGGTTTTGAACAAAGACCTCACCCAGACGTTGACTTAAGGGATCACTTAGCCAATCTTGCCAAAATTGATTCAGATCTAGTTAAGGATAGAGATACGAATCGCGAGATTGCTCTGGAAGCAATTAATAAACTTAAAACTTATAATACAATTTATTATGACAAGCGCCATAAAACGCCTTCAAAGTACAAGGACGAATATTATGTCCTGATTAAGGATACATTGTTCAAGTCTGATGAAGACAAAAAATTGAAATCAGTGTACAAAGAGCCTTATCAAATCACTAAGATTTTAAACAATAACAGGTATGTTATCCGAAATATCCCAGAGTTCAATGTAACTGCCTATAATTCTGTGCTCTCGCCAGATCGCATTTAACCATGGATGAAACCGCCTACAGACTGATCAAATGTACCAGTTATACTATTTAAGTCTCATAAAGTTTACATGTATTGTTAATGATTTTACATAGTCTACGTAATGTAAGTCCTCAAGTTAAGTTTGTTATTATAAAAAAAAAAAAAACTATTAATTCAAATCGTTCCAAAGGATTCCGCAAATAAGATAATAATAATTAGTTTTTTTTTTGTTTAAGAGAGAGAGCGTTACGTTATCATTAAGTTTATATAAGTCATGCGGAAGTAAAGTTGAACCTTTATTTGAGACTGACCTTTATTTCTTTTAAGTTCGTTAAAAAAAAAAAAAAAACTGTTACCTAGTACTATAAGCTACACTCTATAGTTTAAAGATTTAATGATCAGCACGTTAAAAGTTCACACTTTTCATATCATTTATTATTCGGGTCGAATGAACGTTCAGGATGGCCAAGCTGTAAGGTAGAGTTTGGTTTTTCCCGCTTTTAGGTTAAGTTCGGTTAGTTTCGGAGTCAGATAGCGCTTTTGACGCTTTACCGGTGCTATTTACTTTGCGTCGAAATTGTATCCAATCGGTATGACGTTATTGCTAGAGCATGCGCGGACACTCAATGGCTAGGAGCTGATTGAGCAATGCGTGTCGCGAGCTGCGTGAAAGAGGGCGCAGAAAGCGAGAAGAAGCGAAAAGGAAAGAAGCAGGGACAGAGTTCTGCGAGTGCGGCTGGAGACAAGCAGTCATATTTATATAAGTATAAAGACTGAGTTTGTAAAAAGAGAAGCGAGATAAAATAATAAAGGTTTATATATTGCGTTCACAGAAGTGTTATATGCAATCATAAAACGTGCTACCCGCGATCCTGCCATTCAATCAACGAAGATTTCTACGGTCTTCAAAGTTTATGTTTCGATCGACTACAAGAGGTCTGGCCCTTCGATTGAGGCCAATACTCTATGTTCGAAATTCCCGGGCTCCTCCGCTATCGGATTGCCCTTGGAATCAAAAACTGTAAACTTTCAGTAGCATGTGTCAATCGAATACAGTCCCAATCGAACACAGTGTCAATCAAACAGACTCAATCGAATACATTAAATATTAAAACAAAATTATTATTTTATGTTCTTCTTGTTCATGTTGTAAGCGTGTAGGCAGAAGAAAGCTGCGCCTCCTTGCACCCCTCCCAAAAAACCTACCCTTCTCTTTCTACATTTACCCACGTAAAATTCTCATCATTCCTATTGACAGGGTTGGGTAAGTTAAGTTTTTTTTTAACTAAGTTAAGTTAAAGTTAAAGACCTTGAAAATGTAATTTAGTTAAGATACTAGTTAACCCATAATAAAATTAATTGATTAAAAGTTAAGGTAATAAAAAAAAGTAATTAAAAAGTGTTGTGTATTTGTCTTGAATCAGGCTGTTATGAGTATGTTTATAGAATAAACATATTGTCACACATACACTCATTAGTACTTTGAGCATATATTTATTGAAACAGGTAAGTACAGGTAGGTGATATATGTAGATGCGCACGGTCTGACAAGTGGGAAGAGAATGCCGGCACGAACGTGTTGAACGAGCATGTTCATCAAGAAAAAGAAAAAAAAATGTCGAGCCGACGCAGGCAGGAGCATGGTGACATGCGCGTTAGCAGAGTAGCATGCGCAGATGCTTGTGCGCATAAAGCATGTTAAACAATATGTTCAACTAAAAGTTAAAAATTCAATTTTTATTTTCATGAGTTAAGAGTTTTAGTCTTACAAATAACAAAACTAATAAAAATATTAAATATACACTTACTTTAGAAATATACTTTATACATATTAAATAATTACTTTAGAAATATAGTTTTTGTATATTTTAGAAACTGTATATCTTTTGGAACTTCTAGAAACATACACCCCTTAGGACCTAGCCTTCCCATCTTGTCCAAATCGATTAAAATTATTGCAGAATTAGGAGCTATTTATGAGTTTTTGAACCCACTAGGTTAAAACTTTTGAGCTCGTTTTGCGAAGCAAGAATTCCAAGTTTTTGGTGGAGGGACTGAGTCCCTTTGGACTACGCCCCCCCCCCTCAACTTAAAACTGCAGATATGGAATTGCTCTTCGGGCCAGAATTATGAGCTATTTATGAGCTCTTAACTAACTCTGCTTTAGATTTTTGAGCTGCAACCCTTAGCACGCGAAACTACCCCAAAAGTATTTTCGCAAGAGAGAACCTACCCTTTCCTGTACACAAAAGACAAACTAGCTACGGAAATATAACAAGAACATTTACACATTAAAAAATACACACCTTACAATTCATACACATCGACCCCGGAGAAAAAATTTCACTTTTTACCCCAAATTACAATAGAGAAGTACTCTAACAATAAGACAAACGGCTTAGTTCTTTACTACAGTACTTTACCAATAAACCAACCAGCGTAATTCATTTCAGAGAAATCGGGTTCCCTTATTTATGAGCTCGCAAAATACGCAGATTGCAAATTTTGAGCTGAACCCCCGCAGTAAGAAGCGGACTTTTCACCCCATTTTACAAGAGAGAAGTACTCGAAAAATAAAACAACCAGAGTAATTCATTGGGAAATCACGTTCTCTGATTTATGAACTCGCAAAATACGCAGTTTGCGAGTTTCGAGCTCTATCCTGTAATAAAAGTACAGTTTTTACCTCAAATGTATAGTACGTAAAATGTCGTTTTAATATGTGAAAAAAGGAATTATTATTTGCACAGCTCGCAATAGTCTGATAAAGTTTTAGTATCATTTTACAATAAAAAGCACAGTTTTATAGTGTTGTTTAAAGAAGTTTAGAATATTGTTATAATAAGTGTTTGTAAAAATGTATATAATAATTCTGTAAATATATATACAATAGTAATAANTTAGCACGCGAAACTACCCCAAAAGTATTTTCGCAAGAGAGAACCTACCCTTTCCTGTACACAAAAGACAAACTAGCTACGGAAATATAACAAGAACATTTACACATTAAAAAATACACACCTTACAATTCATACACATCGACCCCGGAGAAAAAATTTCACTTTTTACCCCAAATTACAATAGAGAAGTACTCTAACAATAAGACAAACGGCTTAGTTCTTTACTACAGTACTTTACCAATAAACCAACCAGCGTAATTCATTTCAGAGAAATCGGGTTCCCTTATTTATGAGCTCGCAAAATACGCAGATTGCAAATTTTGAGCTGAACCCCCGCAGTAAGAAGCGGACTTTTCACCCCATTTTACAAGAGAGAAGTACTCGAAAAATAAAACAACCAGAGTAATTCATTGGGAAATCACGTTCTCTGATTTATGAACTCGCAAAATACGCAGTTTGCGAGTTTCGAGCTCTATCCTGTAATAAAAGTACAGTTTTTACCTCAAATGTATAGTACGTAAAATGTCGTTTTAATATGTGAAAAAAGGAATTATTATTTGCACAGCTCGCAATAGTCTGATAAAGTTTTAGTATCATTTTACAATAAAAAGCACAGTTTTATAGTGTTGTTTAAAGAAGTTTAGAATATTGTTATAATAAGTGTTTGTAAAAATGTATATAATAATTCTGTAAATATATATACAATAGTAATAACAGTAAAAATAATGTATTAATAATACATAATATTTAAAAAACTGACTAGTCGTCGTAAAAATAGAGTAGTAATATGTGTTAAGATAGTGAGCTTTGAAAATATAATCTACAAGATGTAATTGCTGCTGTTTAGCAGTAAAATCGTACAGAGAACAAATTAGTGTATTGATTGATTTATTTATTTTCTTTTAGGTTTATTTATTTATGTGTACAGTTATATAACAATTATGTGCATTAAATCTGGAATACAAAATACTATTGTTCCAAAGAAGATGAAGACCGCATAGTTTTAAAAATCAAATTACGTAATGAATCATAGAGCAAATAAAACATTCATGTACGATTTGTTACATTTAGTGAACTTACGATTATTACGATTATAAGTAATGAAACAAAGAACATCATACTTTTTAAAAAAATTGAAATATGAAAAATTATAACATTAATATCTATCTATCTCCACCACCGTAGGTGAGTTGGACCATTGTATATAAAAAATAGATAGATCTCTACTTAAATACAAGTTACAATTGTTTAACAATTGTTTTAACAAACATATTATTATACTTAATTGTAGGTGTACTTTACACTGTTTAACAAAAACGCACTGTTTTTTTAGTTGTACTTTACAATTTTCTTCTATTCATTTTTCTTTTTTTAATAACATCTTTCGTTGTTCTTTGGTCCGCTTGCCTCTTTCCTATGCATATTTGCGGGTATTTTGTTGGCATATTGAAAACGCCAATAAACCTAGTAGTCCCTTCGATTATCTCCTATTCTTAGTGTCCATCTATCTCTAAAAATGGGATAAATGGACACTACAGTGCAGTTTTTTACACAAGAAAGTATTTGACAATTCTTAAATAGGAAGTCTTTAAAAATGTTTTAAATTGATAGAATATGTCGAAAAACTTAAGTAAATATGTATTTAATTGAACGTTTTACAAACAAAATAATAATAATAATAATAATAATAATAAATACTAAATAATAATAAATAATATATTAAAGTATATTGTCTTGTATTTTACTTCCTGGAAATTATTGGTGTGTATTTGAATTTATATATGTTTCTTTTATAATCTGAAAGAGAAATAATATTACAATCATAATACATGAAAACTATTTATATTTAATTTAATAATACAATGTGATAATTGTTTTCTGTAAAATCTGTGTATATATATATAACCTATATATAACCTATAGCATCACAATACATAAAACATATTTATATTCAATTTAATAATAAAATGTGATAATTGTGTGTATATATATATATGTATATGTACAGAGGAGTGTACCATATCGTGCCGCGTGAGGAGAAGTTTTCTCCTCCGGCTGCTCCTACTACCGCGCGCCGTTCTCCGCGAGCGACCCGAGATCCGATCCATATACTGCCGCGGTCGATAATACCGACGTGGTTATTGATAATGTTGAGTATTAAGTTTAACATGATTCATGCGCACAAGCATCTGAGCATGCTACACACATCATCTACGCGCAACGAGCACACGTCTTCTTGTCAGCTTTTCTTTTTTTTAGTTCGTTCTCTGTCGTTCGTGTGTTTGTCTCGGTTATCCCATGTATGAGTTCCTCAGTTCATTTATCTATGCTATAAAGAAATAAACACCTTGACAAAAGACCCAGGGAGTGAGTTTTCATATTTTTATATGTACTAGTGTACACATCCATCATATCAGAGAGTTTTATTTTAATAGGTTATGGGCCCAGCGTGCTCTTACCAAACTCTCTGAATAGTTCGCGTTCCTGTGCTGTGCCCGCAGTGATCAATCCAGTGTACAGACATTTTTTTTGTGAAAAGAGATACACACCTGAAAAACAAGGATCATCATGGAAGAGAATCTTGCGAGAGGATTAACAAAGTTCAACGGATCTAATTTCCTATCATGGAAATTTGAGATAACACAATTGCTCATCGCCCACGGTCTAGAAGATCTCATCGACGGAACTCGCGAGAAGCCGCCTTTTGAAAGGACGAACCTCGCAGTCAAGTCCTGGACAAAGGACAACGTCAAGGCGAGAAGCATAATCTCCATGTCAATGAAGAGGAAACAGCTGCAAGGTTTGATAACTTGTACTACATCCCGAGAAATGTGGCAGAATCTAACTAGAACCTATGAACAAAAATCATCCTCGAGCAAACTGCTATTAATGCAGCGATATCACGAACATAGAATGAGTCCCAACGACTCGGTCGTGCAACATGTAACAAACATTCAGAATCTGGCCAGTCAACTGAAAAACGCCGGACAAACAATTGACGAAACAGACATCATGGCGAAAATCCTGGGCTCCCTACCAGCCAAGTACAACACGCTCATAACAGCATGGGACAGGGTAGCAACGGAAAACCAAACAGTGGGTACTCTTCTCAAACGCCTAATAAAAGAGGAAAACAAACTGAGTACAGAAGATGACGCAGCCAGCGCGTTTGCAGTCACCAACACAAACAAGAGAAGAACGGATCCTCAGACAAAACACAACCCAAGGAAAAACAAGAACACAGACTACAAGTCTAACGCCGAGTGTCATTATTGTAAGAAGAAAGGACACTACATACGTGAGTGTAGAAAAAGAAAAAAAGACTGCCGAGACAAAGCTGAAAAAAAGTCCAGTGACAATGCGTTTCTGGTTGAACTACCATCCAAAAAATCCCGGTCATCTGCTCTAGCGAGCGAAAAGGTAATTTCCAAAGATCTGAGAGAGATCTGGATTACCGACAGTGGCGCGTCCCGCCATATCACCTATAGGCGGGAGTGGTTACACAACTTTCAACCCAGAGAGGGCGACACAGTATCACTTGGTGATAACGGACAGTGCGCGGTAAGTGGTGTCGTCAGTATACATCGAAAACCTGCTCAACGACAAGTGGGTCAAAACGCGAATTGAAAATGTGTTGTACGTGCCTAGTCTTAAAAAAAACCTGTTCTCAGTTGGTGTGTGTGCCGCAAGAGGCTACTCAGTTATGTTCAGCAACAAGGAAGTGATCCTAACCTTCAACAACGTTGTTGAAGCTAGAGGAATAAAACAGGCCAATAACATATATCAAATGCTATTCAGAGTGCTAGTGAGTGACGGACAGAACAAAGCCCATATAACAGTGACAAGTTTACGCGAGTGGCACGAAAGACTTGGACATGTGAACGAACAGTCACTCAGAAAAGTAATCGATAGTCAAGCAATAAATTGGCGTTAATCCGTCAAACAAGAACACGTTTTTCTGTAAACCGTGTTAGTATGGCAAAGCTCATCGTCTGAAGTTCGAAAAATCACACACAGAACAAAAGTGGAAGCCAGGAGAATACATACACTCAGATGTATGCGGACCATTTTCCGATACATCAATCGGAGGTTCTAAGTACTACGTAACGTTTATCGACGACGCAAGCAATTACAGAACTGTATATTTTCTCAAGCACAAGGCAGATGTTTTCGAAAAATTCAAAGACTACGAGAAGATGATAACCAACAAGTTCGACAGAAAGATAAAAGTGCTCCGTGCAGACAATGGCAAGGAGTATTCAAACAGCGTGTTCCATCAGTTCCTCAAGTCACGTGGAATAATTTTAGAAAATTCAGCACCATACACGCCACAACAAAACGGAAAAGCAGAACGGAAGAACAAAACTATTGTGGACAATGATACATGCCAAGAACCTTTCAAAACGACTATGGGCAGAATCAATCAACACAGCAGTGTATCTCCTGAATCGCACTTCAGTCCACAAAATCAAAAATGTGACTCCTTACGAAGTTTGGTGGGGGAAGAAACCTAACCTCTCTCACACACGTGTCTTTGGCGCAGACGCATACGTACACATTGACAAACTTTTTCGGAAGAAACTGGACAAAAAAGCCAAGAAGCTTATTCTGGTCGGATATCAGGGTGAGTCAACCAACTACCGTTTATATGATCCCAGAACAGATAGAATTACCATCTCTCGTGACATGGTATTTAATGAAGACTCCACATCCCCAACACTGCCTGACAAGCCCGACAAAACAAGTATCAAGATACCCATCTCCTGTGATCAAGAAGACCAAGAAAATAATCAAGATCCCGGGAACGACGCAGCTTTAGAAACACAGGGTGAGAAATCCGAAGAGCTCGTAACCGCCTCAGAAGACGACTTCGAAGAAGCAATGGAAGAAATCAGTCGTCGGCATAATCAACCTCCAGCACAATTCAGACAGCTGAGAGAGAGAAGTCGAATCAGAAAACCTAGAAGGTATGAATCAAATTATACACAGTATGACATACCTGCTACATTTCAGGAAGCGACAACGGGAGAATGTGCAAATGAATGGTCCACTGCAATCACAGACAAACTTGAAGCACACAAAAAGAATAACACCTGGTCAGTGGTGACGAAACCCAGAGGTGCTCATCTTATAGATTCAAAGTGAGTTTTTAAAACAATATGCGACACAGATGGCTCCATCACTCGATACAAGGCTCGACTGTGTGCACGAGGCTTCCAACAAAAACCTGGCACAGAATACACAGAAACCTTCGCTCCTGTCGCCAGATATGAATCTCTTCGAGCATTACTAGCAGTTGCAACTCATCTGGACCTGGAAATAGTACAATTTGACATCAAGACAGCATTCCTGTACGGACAACTTGAAGAAACCATCTACATGAAGATCCCCGAAGGCCTACACCTGGAGAAGAGCGATACCAATCACGAACTAGTATGTAAGCTCAACAAGACTCTTTACGGCCTAAAACAATCACCACGGTGTTGGAATAAAACATTCCGTCTATTCTTAAATAAATTTAACTTTGTTGAAAGTGCAGCCGACAAGTGTATTTACAAGGAAAACATTAGTAACAACCACATTTACTTAACTTTATTCGTAGACGACGGCCTCTTGATTTGTAAATCGCGTGCGTCAATCGATATCGTGATCAAAGCTCTAAAACAGCGCTTCAAAATTACCCTAGGAAATGCTAGTCTATTCGTAGGACTACAAATTGAACGCAACCGCAAAGAAGGAACAATGTTTATACATCAAACTGCGTACACTAAGCAACTGTTAGAAAAGTTTAATGTATTTAACGCTAATCCCGTGTCAACACCTGCCGATCTAAACGCAAAACTAACCATGAACTCGAGCGACACAGACAAGCCCCCGATCATTGTACCATATAGAGAAGCTGTAGGCTCGTTAATATTTCTTCCTCAAGCCACCAGACCTGATATTAGTTTTGCCGTCAATCAAGTAAGTCGTTTTTGTAACAAACACGACCAGGTCCATTAGACAGCTGTACAAAGAATACTCAAGTATCTAATCGGAACTGCAAACCACGGTTTGTTGTACAAAAGCGGCGGGAGACAATTGAATCTAAAACTTTGCGGATATTCCGATGCTGACTTTGCAGGTGACGTGGACACGCGCAAATCCACAACCGGGTACGCTCTCTGCATCAACAAAGCATTAGTCACATGGGTTTCACAGAGACAGAAAATAGTAACCCTCAGCACCACAGAAGCTGAATATGTTGCTGCGGCAACAGCCTGTAAAGAAGCTATATGGCTCAGGCAATTGCTCACCGATTTGAAACTCTTAACAGACAAGGAAGTCGTATTATCAGTAGACAATCAAAGTGCAATACGTCTAATACATAACCCTGAATTTCATCAGAGAACCAAACACATTGACGTAAAATTTCATTTTATTCGAGAAAAAGTAGAGAACAAAGTCGTAAAAATCAAGTATGTTTCTACAAGCGAGCAATTGTCTGACATTTTTACAAAAAGTATACCGAAAAATCGTTTTATACATCTATGTAACAGTTTAAATACAGGGTGCGCCATCTCAATCTGGTCGATGAAAGTATTGAATAACTCTGACAGATTTTAATCGACCAGCGTCGTACAACACGTTTCGTATAGGTTATTTCAGTACAATTTCAACCATGTATCGCTATACGCCGAAAGAACGCGCCGAAATAGTTTCGCTTTACATTGAAAATAATCGTTCAGTTGTTTCAACTCAGCGTGCGTATCGTAAAAAATATCGCGGACGTTCTGCGCCCAAAGGCGACACTATCCGTCATTTGGCTTCAAATTTCATGGAGCACGGGTCTGTAGCGAATCTCCAACATCAAGCTCGACCGCGTCCAGGTCGTTCAAATAAAAATATCGAAGCTGTTCGACAGAGTGTTGCAGAAAATCCAAATGTCTCATACCGCCGCCGGTCTCAGCAATTAAACATCAGTGGAACCACTTTGAGAAGGATTTTAAAGCAAGATCTTTACATGTTTCCGTACAAAGTGCAGTTGACTCAAAGATTGTTGGAAACTGACAAGCCGC
>NW_018021057.1:59883-80671 GCF_002006095.1 Pseudomyrmex gracilis
GATGTGGTTTTTGGAAACTAATCAAAATAAATTGTGATGAATCAAATTTAATAAAAAAATACGACTTTGTGAAATCTGTTGAAAATTCTCTAAGTTATTCAATACTTTCATCGACCAGATTGAGATGGCGCACCCTGTATATGCGACATTAATCACACAGTTAAACGGCGGGAGTGTTGAGTATTAAGTTTAATATGATTCATGCGCACAAGCATCTGCGCATGCTACACACATCATCTACGCGCATGTCAGAACAAGGCGCAACGAGCACACGTCTTCTTGTCAGCTTTTCTTTTTTTTTAGTTCGTTCTCTGTCGTTCGTGTGTTCGTCTCGGTTATCCCATGTATGAGTTCCTCAGTTCATTTATCTATGCTATAAAGAAATAAAAACCTTGACAAAAGACCCAGGGAGTGTGTTTTCATATTTTTATATGTACTAGTGTACACATCCATCATATCAGAGAGTTCTATTTTAACAGATAATACCGACGCTCGTGTGTTATTATCATAATCACGAGCATCCAAAAAAAAACAATACGTCAAAAATTCTGTACATTAAAATCTGACAACGGAGTTTCGTTAATAAACCGTTGAGTTTTATATGTTATATGTATAAAATATAATTTTGGATCATAAAAAGAAAGTAAGACTCAAAATTAATATGTTTGCATATATGTATAATCTATATTTCTTTATTTAATTATGAATAGCTTATTGTGACATGAAAAACTTTTGTTTATGCAATAAATGCAAAAAAATAAAACATTTAATTATGTACACAGCTGTAAAAAAAGACAAAATTTATATTAAAACATTATTATAAAATATTCAGAATAAAAAATAAAAGATATCAAGACAGTATTACAATATTTATGTAATTAGCGTTAAACTTTCTCAACTAATATAAAGTATAACAGTAAACTTTTAATAGTGCTTGTATACTTATTATTTGCATCATTAAATCCTTATATTCTCTAATATCTTTACATTATTATAACACTTTATTTTATTTTGTATTATTTTCTTGAATCTTATTTATATATAGTTATACATATTTGTGTAAAAATCTATCACAAAGTAACACATATATGCGTGTAAACAGGCAGAAAATAACAAAAGTTTAATTTATGATTAGATTAATTTTAAAGTAATTACATCTTTATTTTATATAGAAGTTTTGCTAGCAGAAATATTCCTCTGTCAAATATATATTTATGGTTCTGAAAAAAATCGTTGTGACAAAAATTGTTTAGTATAGTTCTGAAAAGAACTGTTTAATGTGGCTCTGAAAATACGACAATCATGGAATGTATCACTCAAACCAGATTCTTCTTTTAGTTGTCATACTAATTCTGTATATTAATTTTCTGGTGTCAAGCAACTTTTGCTAGCAGAAATATTCCTGCTGACAAAAACCGTTGTCAGATTTCAATGTACAGAATTTTTGACGTATTGTTTTTTTTTTCGATGCTCGTGATTATGATACTAACACACGAGCATCGGTATTATCAATAACCACGTCGGTATTATCGACCGTGGCAGTATATGGATCGGATCTCGGGTCGCTCGCGGAGAACGGCGCGCGGTAGTAGGAGCAGCCGGAGGAGAAAACTTCTCCTCACGCGGCACGATATGGTACACTCCTCTGTACATATACATATATATATATACACACAATTATCACATTTTATTATTAAATTGAATATAAATATGTTTTATGTATTGTGATGCTATAGGTTATATATAGGTTATATATATATACACAGATTTTACAGAAAACAATTATCACATTGTATTATTAAATTAAATATAAATAGTTTTCATGTATTATGATTGTAATATTATTTCTCTTTCAGATTATAAAAGAAACATATATAAATTCAAATACACACCAATAATTTCCAGGAAGTAAAATACAAGACAATATACTTTAATATATTATTTATTATTATTTAGTATTTATTATTATTATTATTATTATTATTATTTTGTTTGTAAAACGTTCAATTAAATACATATTTACTTAAGTTTTTCGACATATTCTATCAATTTAAAACATTTTTAAAGACTTCCTATTTAAGAATTGTCAAATACTTTCTTGTGTAAAAAACTGCACTGTAGTGTCCATTTATCCCATTTTTAGAGATAGATGGACACTAAGAATAGGAGATAATCGAAGGGACTACTAGGTTTATTGGCGTTTTCAATATGCCAACAAAATACCCGCAAATATGCATAGGAAAGAGGCAAGCGGACCAAAGAACAACGAAAGATGTTATTAAAAAAAGAAAAATGAATAGAAGAAAATTGTAAAGTACAACTAAAAAAACAGTGCGTTTTTGTTAAACAGTGTAAAGTACACCTACAATTAAGTATAATAATATGTTTGTTAAAACAATTGTTAAACAATTGTAACTTGTATTTAAGTAGAGATCTATCTATTTTTTATATACAATGGTCCAACTCACCTACGGTGGTGGAGATAGATAGATATTAATGTTATAATTTTTCATATTTCAATTTTTTTAAAAAGTATGATGTTCTTTGTTTCATTACTTATAATCGTAATAATCGTAAGTTCACTAAATGTAACAAATCGTACATGAATGTTTTATTTGCTCTATGATTCATTACGTAATTTGATTTTTAAAACTATGCGGTCTTCATCTTCTTTGGAACAATAGTATTTTGTATTCCAGATTTAATGCACATAATTGTTATATAACTGTACACATAAATAAATAAACCTAAAAGAAAATAAATAAATCAATCAATACACTAATTTGTTCTCTGTACGATTTTACTGCTAAACAGCAGCAATTACATCTTGTAGATTATATTTTCAAAGCTCACTATCTTAACACATATTACTACTCTATTTTTACGACGACTAGTCAGTTTTTTAAATATTATGTATTATTAATACATTATTTTTACTGTTATTACTATTGTATATATATTTACAGAATTATTATATACATTTTTACAAACACTTATTATAACAATATTCTAAACTTCTTTAAACAACACTATAAAACTGTGCTTTTTATTGTAAAATGATACTAAAACTTTATCAGACTATTGCGAGCTGTGCAAATAATAATTCCTTTTTTCACATATTAAAACGACATTTTACGTACTATACATTTGAGGTAAAAACTGTACTTTTATTACAGGATAGAGCTCGAAACTCGCAAACTGCGTATTTTGCGAGTTCATAAATCAGAGAACGTGATTTCCCAATGAATTACTCTGGTTGTTTTATTTTTCGAGTACTTCTCTCTTGTAAAATGGGGTGAAAAGTCCGCTTCTTACTGCGGGGGTTCAGCTCAAAATTTGCAATCTGCGTATTTTGCGAGCTCATAAATAAGGGAACCCGATTTCTCTGAAATGAATTACGCTGGTTGGTTTATTGGTAAAGTACTGTAGTAAAGAACTAAGCCGTTTGTCTTATTGTTAGAGTACTTCTCTATTGTAATTTGGGGTAAAAAGTGAAATTTTTTCTCCGGGGTCGATGTGTATGAATTGTAAGGTGTGTATTTTTTAATGTGTAAATGTTCTTGTTATATTTCCGTAGCTAGTTTGTCTTTTGTGTACAGGAAAGGGTAGGTTCTCTCTTGCGAAAATACTTTTGGGGTAGTTTCGCGTGCTAAGGGTTGCAGCTCAAAAATCTAAAGCAGAGTTAGTTAAGAGCTCATAAATAGCTCATAATTCTGGCCCGAAGAGCAATTCCATATCTGCAGTTTTAAGTTGAGGGGGGGGGGCGTAGTCCAAAGGGACTCAGTCCCTCCACCAAAAACTTGGAATTCTTGCTTCGCAAAACGAGCTCAAAAGTTTTAACCTAGTGGGTTCAAAAACTCATAAATAGCTCCTAATTCTGCAATAATTTTAATCGATTCGGACAAGATGGGAAGGCTAGGTCCTAAGGAGTGAAACATATATTGTTTTGATACATTTTTTATACATTGGTTTATAGATAAATAGATATATTTATAGATATATTTCTATAGATATATATTTTTTGTTGACAGATACATATTTATTATTTTGGTTACAAGAACTTATTAAATTTAAGTACTAAAGTCATTTTGTAATTTTTATCTAACATTATTTCTCGACAATTATCAAAAACGAGTCCTTCTACACTGAAGTCCTTCTACACAGTCACACAGTGGGGTATTTTCATCAAAAAGTTGGACAAAATTTCAATTTTAAACAGTTTACTTTGGATGTAAAATTCTTGGTGCTAAATATAGTTAAATATTATAGAATTACTGTATATACAATTTTATTTGGGTATCTGCATTTTTCATGTGTGATGCAACCTGCTGAAGGAAGCAGTTTGCAATATCAATTGTACCATTTAACTGCTTTAAAACTTTTCACACCGGTTTTAGTGATTTGTGTAAACTTAAGGTAAACTGTGTAAAGTTAGTTTTGATAATGGAATAGTTAGAAGCAGATACGTATCACATTTTGTGGAAGTCTTAAGTTTATGGTATCTTTCTATTAATAGTACTTAAATTTTCACAATGACCAATAAGTTAGTGATATGTTTTAAAATACAATATTTCAAATGTAATATTTTTATACTTCCCGGAGCTGCCCGATACTTTTCTTATTTTATCAAAAACGGTAAAAGCCTTACGTTACTATTACAAAAACAATTAGATGCGGAACCATCCGGATTGAATATTTGTAGTGGTTTAAAGAAACTTTGTTTTTAGTGAAGAACAGAGAGAGAGAGGAAATCTTTATATTAATAATAACAATCAAATTATTGGAGCCGATACTTGGCAACTTTACACAGTGGGATATTTGCATTTAAAAGGTAGTCAAAATTATGGTTGTTTTTAATCATGTTAAATTATTATACTTTATTAAAAAATATAATTAATATACTTTAGTATCTTATAAAAATAATAATATCGGCGGTATGTCTATTTTGAAGTTTCATATCTTGGGAATGTCTTACGCAGAAAATACAAGTAGGTAGTATTAGCAACGTCTTGACAAAAGCTACAAGAATATGCCATAAAAAAGTGGATTCCGTCTTTTACAAAGACAATGATCACATTGACTTGGCTATAAAAAGTCATTTAATGTCAAAGCTATATTTTTATCATCTGTCTCTCTTAATATCTTACAACTTTTGTCTAAAACATGTTTCCATATCTATAGCTATTTCTGAGAAGTAGTTGAATCATACTTTAGAGACACCTTGTATATTCTTTCAAACTTGATTAAATGCTTAATTATTTTATAAAATAATAAGTTATATTACTTTTATATGATTCAAAGACAAAAATATTAGATGTTGGAATTAATTCGTAGCATTTTACAAGAGATGACGTAGATAGTACAATATTTAGAACCTAAAGGGCACCGCGGTTAAAGCCCTTTAGGGATGCGACGAGGCACGTGAGGGTCATCCTCGAGACGGTGGATGGCCGACTTCAGGGGGACCCTCTCTACACCTCCGCCCCGGCTCCCTCCAGAGTTCATTTGGAGAACCAGGAGTTACGGGCGGAGGTGTTGAAGTTGCGGGCCGAGATGCTGGCCTTGCGGGACGGGGCACGGATGCCCCCTCCCACTCCACTGGCTCCGGCGCCGGCACAGGAGGGACTCGATACGGAGTCCCTCCTGAAAAAGTTTGGGGAAATTGTCGACCACAAGGTATCGAGAGCTCTCTGGGAATTTTCCGGGAAGCCCTCGGCTTTTCCCAAAAAGAAGGGCAAGGGGCTAGGCAAACCTGCCCCCTCCTCACGCTCCTCTTAGAGAAGTGAGAAAAGGGCGAAACCGCTGGAAGGCGAGGGGACCCAACCCGAGACACCGGAGGTAGCCGACCCCGGAACTTGGGCCCAAGTAGTAGGTAGGCGGGCCAAGGGGCAGTCAAAGGCTCAGGCCAAAGCTGCCCCAAAGCCCGCTGTGGTAAGTGCTCGTCAGGGCAAAGAAAAGGGACTTGGGAGCAAGGGTCATAAGACCGGCGCCCTTGGCCCGAATGCTGGGAACGCACAATTCGCTCGGCGGATCCGTGTTCCCAACACCTCGGCGGTGTCCATTATAAAGACACAGGAAGATGTGGACGTTGGACAAGTGATGTCCAGGTTCCGCACTGCCCTCCCGAACATTAGGGAACGCTTCGGCATTTCGGAGCTGAGGCCTCGAAGCGGGCCCTCGCTGGGAATCTTCAAATGATTGTTTCTGACGAGGGACACGCAGAGAAGGCTAAGGCTATCTCCGCGTGGATCGCGAAATATGCGGCAAAACACGACCTGGAGGTCCGGATCGCGTGCCCCGTTAAGACCGGAGAACTCCGGCTGACGGGGTTCGATTCGACCGTCACTCCCAAAGAAGTCGTTGAGGCCGTCGCACGAGGAGGTGGGTGCGTAAAGGAACAGGTGCGGATCGGAACGATCCGCACCACTCCCGCGGGCAGAAGCGCGTGCTGGGCCCAGTGCCCTCTGGCTGCGGCCAGAAAGCTGGGCATGGCAAAACGCGTTTAGGTGGGCGGGTGGTTCTCGGCCTCGATCGAGGTGCTGCCACCTTGCCCACTGAGGTGCCACAGATGTCTCTGCACGGGTCACGTGCAGGGGCACTGTCCCTCAGCAGTAGACCGCAGCGGCTTATGTTACCGCTGCGGTGCCCCAGGTCACAAGGTGCGGGCATGCTCGGCCAAAGAGCCGAGATGCCCGCTGTGCTCGGACCTGGGGGTTCAAGCGAACCACAGGCTGGAGGGGCCAGCGTGTCACCCCAAGCTTGGGCGCTGTAGAGGCCGTAGTTCAAAAGCGGCGAGGACGTCCTCGCTGGTCATTGGGCGCGGTGGGAGTAGAGAGGTCGTCCCGCCCCGAAATGGTTCACCCTCGGCCTCGGCCGGGACTCCAGCTGGGGAAGTGGGCGGCTCTCAACCCCAATCACAGGGAGAGACCCCTGTGTCCTCAGGAACACAGGAGCTTGGATCGACGGCTGAGCCACCCCGCAGGGTGGCAAGGTCGCCAAAGAGAAGAGCCTCCCCACCGTCGCCGCATAGAGCGGAAAAGAAAGGAAGCAGCATGACTGTACCAGCCACGAAGGAGGCTTCGGGGGACAAAAAGAAACAACGTGCTCGCATGTTAGCAGCACTCCTAGGCCCCACAAAGCCAAAGTCAAAATCCAGTAGACCTGGCCCTGCCTCCTCCAAAAAGTAACTTGGCGTAAGCAGGTGCCAGGACAAGAGATGTTGAGGTATTGCACCCACCTCCCTTGGTTAGGGGGGAGGAGGGTCAGTCTTGTATTTCGGGATAACGCTGGCCCTCAGTACGCAGAGTTTCTGTGTTTTGGGTAGCGTCCTCCACGAAGTTTGACGCAGAGTCACACGGGAAGTTCTGGCGGGGGCCAGAATCCCCTATTGCACGTGACCCGTCATACCCGACAAGGGAGCATGGCCCTCTCTCGCCGTGAGTGAGAAGTTTACCTCCAGTCGAGGCGAAGGCGACATCTTATCGCCCCAGCGGGTTGGAGGAGCCTAGCGCGTATTCTTCTTAGAACATCCTAGGGTCCCCTCCGCTAGTACCGCGTGAAGTAGGCCATCGCTGAAGTTTTAGTGGGTATACCCCTATCTCCCTTTGGAAATAGGGGGGAATCCCACATAACCCTGGTCCTAATCCCCTGAAGCCAGGGTATCCGTAATGGATTTCCTCATCGTTAAAAAAAAAAAAAAGGTAGTACAATATTTCGTTGTTACCTACAGTAATGTATTCATCGTAAAACAGCTGTCATTGGACGTCACTTGCTTCACATAATCTTTTTTTGAATCGTGAATACCAACACTTTATAATTTATTGAATATGTCAAAATTTGTGCCAAATAAAGTATTTTTGCGGGAAGTTTTACTTCATTATTTCAACGGGAAAAAAGAAAAAATTTGTTGCGTCGAATTGTCACCGGTGATGAAAAATGGATCCATTACGACAATCCGAAGCGCAGAAAGTCATGGGTTAAGCCCGGCCAACCATCAACATCAGTGGCAAAGCCAAATATCCATGGGTCTAAGCTCCTGCTCTATTTAGTGGAATCAGAGAGGTGTAATTTTAGTGTGATTATTATGAACTGCTGAAACCGAATAAAACCATAACTAGGGATCGCTACCGACTACAATTGATGCGCTTGAGCCGTGCATTGAAAGAAAAACGGCCGGAATACTCCAAAAGACACAACAAAGTCATTTTGCTGCACGACACATGGTCGTTCGCACGTCGCAAAACCGGTATAAACATACCTGGAAACACTTAAATGGGAAGTCCTACCACACTCGCCGTATTCTCCAGATGTTGCTCCTTCTGATTACCATTTGTTTCGTTCGATGGCTCATAGCCTGTCTGAGCAGAAGTTCACTTCTTACGAAGATTGTCAAAAATGGGTCGATTCGTGGATTGCATCTAAAGACAAAGCGTTCTTCCGACACGGTATTCGTTTCCTGCTCGAAAGATAGTCAAAAGTAGTAGAAAGCGATGGGCAATACTTTAATTAATGTATTTTTTTATTTTCATTTAAAATAATTTTGTTTCATTAAAAAAACGCTACGAATTAATTCCAATTCCTAATAATTTTGATCAGCTTTACCCCAGCAAATACCCCACTGTAAGTCGTTCAACGTAAAATGAAGATAGTATTGATGCATTATATTTTATAAAAGCACGTTTGAGTGCTTTAGGAAAATCATTTTCCGTCATAAATATATCGGTCGACAAGTAAATGTGAATAATACAATCTGTTGTACTCATAGTTTTGGTGATCTAGCGTCTTCTTATTAAGTATAAAAAAATCATCGAATTGTGATAAGATCTGTTCTTTGAATGTACTTGAATGAACTTCTGCATGGTTGTTGGTGATAAACTCCCAAACACTCGATTCTAAAAGTGTAGAAAACCTCTTTTTTCTTCATTTTTATCCTACATCCAGAGCAATTTAAAATTTAGAACACGTTTCGTTTCATGCATATGCGCGCATAATCTATAATATACGTAACGTGTACTATAAATAAATGCGCGCAAATGCATGAAACGAAACGCATCCTATAAGCGTCTTAAACAAAACTGTAAACATAATCACGTTGCATTGGATTTCACGAGCAACGTTTAATGGCTCAATTCTCAAACATATACGAATTGTTTGCACAAACCATTCTGAGTTTTGTGATTGATCAAATTCTTCAGTCTATAAATATACCACCTATGATCATACAACAAAATATAATCCGTTTTTATGCTTGAACAAGTTTGCGCAAAAATAAAAATCTTATGGCGTGGCTAACTTCAAGAAATTTAAATGAAAAGTTAATAATTACCGATAAAATATAACTAAATTAAGTTAAAAAATTAAGAGCCCAAAAATGTTACTAAGTTACGTTAAACTTGTTTAACTTGTTACCTTTTTATCTTAACTTTTATCTTTTTAACTAGACACTACCCAACCCTGCCTATTGATATTGTAACACAGGTAACACAGGGTAGGTTAGATTAGGTTAGTTGTTGTCTGTTCCCTACGCGCGAAGTTAGACGCTCGGAAATCTAGAAACATATACCTTGGATACGAAGTCTGGAGGTCACCATGCACGAAATAAATGCTGCGGTTAAACGAATGTCCAAGCGATGCGCGGTACCTGGCATGGATGATCTCGTTTCTACTGTTTGGGCTCGGATGGTGGCGGTGGCACCCCCTATTATGCAGAGGTGCTTCAATAACTGCCTTAGGAGAGGCATATTTCCTACTGTTTGGAAGCGGGCGCGCCTTGTGCTGGTCCCTAAACCTGGAGCCCAGTCGTTCTACCGGCCGTTATGCTTATTGGACGAACTGGGTAAATTGTTTAAAAGGGTTTTAGTGGGCCGTATCAGGGATTGTGTCTCTCGTGTGGGAGAGCTGTCGCCGCACCAGTTCGGTTTTCGAGCTGGTGTGTCTACGTGTGACGCCGTGGCATGCGTCAGAAGGATGGGCGAAAGACACACCCGCGTGGACGGGCAGCTGCGCACATACCAAGTGACCTGTAGGGTTCCGCAGGGCTCGGTGTTGGGCCCGCTCCTATTCGATCCCGTGCTCCGGGAAAGTCTCCCTGATGGATGCTCGATTGCTACGCGGACGATACTCTGGTCCTAACTGGAGGCAAGACTGATGAAGAGGCAGTATATAGAAACTCTGTCGCTGTTGCTATGGTGTCGCGGAGGATGAAGAACCTGGGCCTCGAGCTGGCTCCTACTAAAACTGAAGTCGTTGCCTTTCGACCTCGCGGTCGACGCAATAATAATCCCGTGGAGGTTCTGGTCAACCATATCCGTATCGTGTCTGGCCCCCACATGAGATATTTGGGACTGTGGGTGGATGATCGTTAGTCGTTCGCTGAACACTTTCGACGTGTATCAGAAAAAACGAGCAGAGTGGCTAACGCCCTCGCCGGATTGATGCCCAATCTTCGCGGGCCGCATATTCGGGTTAGGCGATTGTACGCAATGGTTGTTCATTCCATCTTGTTATACGGAGCACCGATTTAGTATCGGGAAGTGCAGATTGGCAGAATGTCTCGCCCTCTGGTGGAGATACAGCGGCTGATAGCAATTAGAGTGGTATCTGCCTACCGTACTTTGTTTCTCGCAAAGCAGTCTGAGTGTTGATCAGAATTATACCAGTCGAAATTATGGCGTGGCAACGTGCTCAAGTTTATGAGTTCTTGCGTCAGGGTCAGAAAGAAGATCTGGATGGCCTAGAAAGGTTGGATCAACTTAAAAGAGCAGTGGAGCGGGACGCAATAAATATGTGGCGGGCACGACTCCGTATTTCATCCCTTTCAGGTAAGCGAGTCCGTGAAGCTTTCGAATCGGTTCTGGACCGGTGGTGGCACATTGTGTCCAGAGTGGGCCAACGAGCGCCCGGAGCTGACCGCCAAAATTGGTAACAACTTGTTCCTGGAAACTCTGATGAGAGTGTTGGCTTCCAGGAACAAAGACGAGTGGAGGGTGGTAATCTCCGTTGTAACGGAGCAGAAGGAGGAAGCGGAGAGGGAGAGAAAGCGAGCACTTCTCCCTCAAGGGAAACCTTGGGGACGTGTGCAAGCGAGCGACAGGGCGCCCGCTGCCCGCGTCCGGCTCTGAGGCCCAAGACCTTCCCAACAATAGCAATAGCTCCCCTCCTCACTTTAACACGTGGAGAAGGGACTACGGCGGCGGACTCATGGAGCCGAATCCCCTAAGTAGTCCGCCGCCTCAACAATAAGGGAAGTGTGCATCACAGTGGAAGCGCGGCAGCCCTTGAGTGGAACCGTTCATCCAGGAGGAGATACTGTCGTGGGGATCATGACAGGCTGGGGTGGGGGCCCCAGCCTGTCCTGCACGCGGTCCCGAGTAGGGACGACGTGGCGGCGTGTGTCCCGTCACGTCGTCGTAAGAGAGCGCAGCCCGAGAGGAGAACATTTTAAGTTCTCCTCTCAGAGTAGCAAATTAGCTCGAGGAAAGGTCCCGGCAGAGTCCTTATCAGGGGTTCCGGGTCTTTCCCTCAGACGAGCTAGGTAGGCACACTTTAGAGGTTTTAGTGGGTATACCTCTCTCATCTCGCGGGACGAGAGAGAAACTCCCACATAACCCTGGCCATCTCCTCCAAGACCAGGGTATCCATAAAGAATTTTCTCTAAGTAAAAAAAAAGATTAGGTTAGGGTTAGATTAGGTTCTCGGAAGATCTCAGTTTGAGGGTCGGGGGGACAGCCCCGGCCTTCAGGGAGCAGAGCTGACTGCCACCAGGCGCGTCCCCGGGTTGCGGATAGGGGAACGGCCTCAAGTATTGAGGTTAGCTGCGAATAACCCTCTCGGAGACAATAAGCAGTCGCGGACAAAAGCGGTGGATACCAAAAGCGGGGTGGTCGCTCCTGTGGGAAGGGAGCGGCCTATAAAGTGCTCCATTAAACCCGATGAAGTATCCACGTCAAAGGCGAGTAAGTGCCGCCTTAAAAGCACTCAAAACCCCCGGGCAGATCGGGCCCGTTAGGTCTTGTTTACCAACCAATCTAAGTGAAAGAAAACACCGATGTAAAAACAAGTTAAAGTAATAATGATAAAAAGTTGGGTATCAAAAAAGAGCTTACTGTCCCAGGGTGTTCGGACACTCAGAGGCCGGTACGGTGGGAGTACTGTCCCTGCTCCCGCCGCGTCGTTATCAAACAAAGGGCAGAAAGAGGAGCCGAAGGCGGACCTCTCTGGAAAATCTGCTACTGCCATTAAAAGTCGGAGCAAGAGAAAGGCTGATAAAAGTATTGAGACAGATCTCCAGGAAAGTCTTGAGGGCGAGGAGAGTTTTGATATTACAGAACTCGATGTTCTCGAACTCATTAACTGGATGGAGAAATGGTTGGACGAGCTTTGGACGCGGCTATGTCGCCGGTCCAGAATGTCCACGGAGAAAAAAGCTGGAAAGCCAAAGGAGCTTCACACGAAGCTTACTTTAGCATTCGTGGAGCTCCGGGCCAGGTACGGCTTCCAGCAGTCGATTGGTCGTCGAGCAGAATGCTGCCAATGTGATCGGTGGCATCCGAGAAATAGGTTAAGGCCATGCTGCTTCCGAGAAAAAACTTTTAAATGCTATCGTGCAGGTCAGCGATGATTTGGAGGAACAAAACCTTCATAGAGTCGCTGACCTAAATGTGATCAGGAAAGAGGTCAATGAGGCGCATGCGACAATTGAGGAGATTCGTCATGAGACTTCTCGGTCGCTCCACGCGCTTCAAGAGAATATGGAGACGTCGATGCAAGCAATCGCCGACGTCCCGGTCGCGTGCGCGGGCTCGCCCGCTTTCGCTTACGAAGGATACGGGGCCCGTTATTACCGAGATTCGGAATAGCGCCCCCAGCGGTGGCGAGAACGACGTAATGGCTGTCGACGATGATCTAGCGGATGGCGATTTTGATACGGATCCTCCTTCTCCCGTTGTTTGTACGTCGCTGCGGAAGGTTTTAGTGAGAAGAGAGAAGAAGGGCCGTCCCTGGACCACCGGAGAATATGTTGGCCTCGCAAAGATCAAGGAAAGGCTCACGGCCGCTACCAAGGCCAGTATCGAGGCGCGCGAGAAGGAGGATTTCTACCGGAGAATAGAGTACTTCCGGAATCTGGGGGCTCTTCCCGAAAACGCGGGCCTCGATGAGATGATGGATCGGGTGACCAACTCTGTCGCCGTCACTAAGGTAGCAACGACGTCGCGAAACTTAAAGGGTACCTATATTAGGCACCTGAAGCTCGCGGCGTCGACCATCACGGAGGGCCATGTATTACAAAGCTCTCTCGCCTCACGTGGGGAAGATAGCTCCCTCTGCCTAGAGTCTTGATCCTAAGGTGGCAAAGGAGTTAAGGTCCCTAAAGGAACAGTGCGGCAAACTTTGTTTGGAGCGCGCCGCACTGAAGAGGCAGCTAACGAGTCTCGCCTCTCGGTTTTCCGAGTTGGAGGCTTGTCAGCCTGGTTCCGACGCCAGCGCCAAGAAAGAGCACGCCCAGGCGGAGGGTTCTGGAACGGTCCCAGAATCGGTCGCAGGTTTGCGGAGCAAATAGAAAAGAAGACGAAGAAACGGTTCGCCGTTCTATAGGGGGAGATTACTCTCCTTCGTGAGCGACTCGCCCCTCCCCCGCTCCAGGACAAGACCGCTAAGTCATCGCAGACCCGAGTAACGCGGTCGCACAGTCTGGAGCCTCCCCCGGGCGCCACGGTAAAAGAGCCCTCTTGGGCAACGGTTGTCGGGCAGAAAGCCCGACGTGTGGCGAAGAAGAAGAGGCAAGGCCCCGAGGTAATCCTGCCCCGGGGTAGCAGCAAAAAAGCAGAATCGCGACCCTGGGGCGCGCCCCAGCCTGGGCGGTAGTCTTGATGAATGTCGATCCGGGAAAGGGTCGATCGTACGCGTCGGCCATGCGACGTGCTATGATGTCCGTAAAACTCCAGGATCTGAGAATTACGGGCATTAGGCGGAGAAAGACAACCAACAGTGACATATTGCTAAAAGTCCAAGGTTTAGAAAGCGCGGCAAAGGCGCAAACCCTGGCCTTCAAGATAATGGCGGTCTTCGATGCGGATTCGGAAGTAAGGTTCACCTGCCCCCGAAACATGGCAAAGATAAGAGTGCAGGACGTAGTCCCCCACCTAGAGGTGCCAGCAATTTTCGCATCCCTCGCCGAGGCGGGGGGTGCGACGCGGATGAAATGCAGGCGGGAGTCGTCCGCTCCTCCCCGTCGGGACTGGGGACCTTGTGGGTCCGTCTCCCTATGGCGGCGAGGAAAGTGGTACGGGAGGGTAAGATCACCGTGGAGTGGTTTACCCTTCCAATTGATCCGCTCAGGGCCCGGAGGCAGCAATGCTTCCGGTGCCTTGAATATAGTCATGTGGCCAATAAATGCACCGGTACAAACCGCAGCGCGCGCGCTCTGGTATCGGTGTGGGAGCGCGGAGGGACATAAAGTCTCCGAGTGCTCGGCTGAGTCCAAGTGCCCGCTGTGGGCGGGACTGGGCCAGCCGAGCAATCACCGGATGGGGGTGCGCGATGCATCCCTCATCCAAAAAAGAAATCCGGGACGGAGCAGAGGAGGACGCTAGAGGTCCCTCCTCCATCCTCTTCTGCTGGTAAGGGCGGGAGTGGGAATGGGAGTCTTCCTCCCCTCCCTTCGTCCACCGTGGATGGGACCACGGTCTCCACGTGAAGTAGGAATCCATCACCTGCCTCCTTGAAGATAATGAAAGTTTCCTCTGCGGGGGAAACACAGAGCGGCACCACGAGAGCCAAGAGGCGACAGCCGGTGGTTTCCCTGGTGAGGTTGGAAGCGCAGACGGCGCGTAGCACGGCGGGGTCCTCAACCCGAGAATCCCTCGCGAAAAAGAAGCTAACAGAAACCTTGGTCCCTGCTACTTCGGGGCTCAAAAAGCCTGGACCCAAGAGTTCCAAGACCGCTTAGGCAGACTTAGGCTCTTGGTCTCCGGACTCGGGGAAGGGTGCAGACCCGGATCTGTACCTTAGAATTTAGTCCCTTCAGGGACTGCTTGGTCTTGGTAAGGCGCGCCTTATAGTATAACCGTCCTATCTTGCATAGGAGAGCGAGAGCTAGGCGGGCGAGTTGGGGACTCGTCCGCCATTGCACACGCTCCCAGGTGGGGTAGCTGGAGGAAGCTATAGCCCTCTCTTCAGCTACAAAGAGGGTAATCTGCCACAAGGCTGCGGATACAGCCGTTTCCGGTTTGGGGGACAATGGCGGAGCCTCCGTGAAGTAATGCCTTACAGGCTCTCAGGGGTTCCGCCAATAAGTCCCAGCAGAAGGCCATCAAGGGGTTTTAGTGAATACGCTCTTTTGGGGGTAAGTCCCACATAACCCTGACCTTTCCCCGAGGGCCAGGGTATCCATAAAAGATTTCCCCTTGTAAGAAAAAAGCCCTTCTGCCTACACGCTTACAACACGAACAAAAAGAACATAAAAGAAATAGTCTTGTTTTAATATTAGTGTATCCGATTGAGTCTGTGTCCGATTGACACATCCTACTGTGTCCGATTTATTTTGTGCGCATCTGGAACTCACTCTGTTAGTCATTTCTAGAATTGCTTAAAAACACACCAGTCAAAACCAAAACAAACCTATTTCAGACTCTGACCAGAACAACGCTTGGTTGTTCCTCGTATCGACCAGTCAATCCTAGAAACACTCGTGTTTCGGACTTTGATCATAACAGTCATTTTAATCACACCTAGGATTGATTACTCAAAGTTCAAAGTGATAAAAAAAAGTTTTTTCACTTTAACTTCAATCAGCCGTGTTAGTTACTCTTAGGATTGATTAAAAACACAACAGTCAAAAGCCGAAAAACAAAATTATTTTGGACTTTGACCAAAGCTTGGTTTTTGCTGTGCATTGACCAGTCAATCCTAAGAGTACCCATGCTTTGGGCTTTGACTATACCATGTATATACATGTATATATATTTATACTAATAAAAAATAAATTTATCAATGTTATATTTTCATTTTTTATGTTAATTTTCTTTCTTTAAAAATCAGTGGAGAAGACATAGATTTTTCATTCGATTTTTATTAAATATTGATACAATATACTTAAAAGTGCTAAAATTTTCTAGTCTAGAAAGAAAATGTACTTTTTGGCTGAAAATTGCAGTTTTCTTCCAGACTGGAAATTCCAGCATTGTGTTTTAAAGTTCTTTTCTAGTTTATCAATGCCGTATGGTTATAGTATATAACAATAATCCATAACGACTATCCTCATTAGTGTTGGATCAACCGTGCAGGTCATTTCCATAGAACTATAATTCTTACGATTATTTTATACGCATGGGCGAAAAATAACATTAGTATTTTGTTGAAGCAACTATATTTACTTAAGTAATATCCGTAGTGTTTTCTCCGTGTAATATTTAAGTGTAGATATAATATATTAATGAGAATTGAAAAAAAAAAACCATTCTACTTTGTATAAATAGTCCTTACACAGGAGCACCTTTTATCATAAAATCCTGTAACTTTTGGTTAAATTTAGATGGTTTTTTGTTGTATTCGTATAAATTTATTACGCTTTCTGATGATATAAGTATTATGTTTCCTTATGGTATAGTTATAAAGCTATACTTGGCGCAAAACGCTATTATATCTTTTGATTACTATACAAAAAGTACGATCGTTTTTCTTACGTGCATGTATGTTGATTAGTCTACCGACGAGAGTAGATGGCACAACGGGTTGTGGTAGTTCCTTTAAATATTGGCGAAGGAGTGTTGCGGCAGTCGGCGGACATCCGGCTGCCTCCAAGTCGGCATCACCCCGTCGCTCAAAAGCCGCCCTCAGCCGCTCCGCTAGCCGGGGATTGCCGCCCGACAAACGAAATACCGCTGCGCTCTGAAAGCCATGCATTTCAATATAGCTGCATAGTCGGTGTACTACATATGGCACGCCCGTATCGAGGTACGACTCGACTAGCTCTAGCCTAGTGCCGAAGATCTTGCTGGAGCCTGCTCCACGACCTAACAGTGAACCCGCTAGGACGCGTTTCACGCGAGCGAGACGAGATTCGTCCTGAAATGCAACAAATGAGATTTGCTGTATTAAATTTGGTAGATGAGAAAAAACCATTATTTAGATGAAATTACAACTCTACTTGTTTTTTCATGTTTTTAAAGTTACATACACATTCATTTAATGTATTCTTTATATTTAAGTTTTTTACTATTCATTTATTATTTCATTTGCCATCGTTCTTTATCACTATCATTTTGTAAGTGGCATAAGTTTTATATTCATCTCTGTTTATTTTATTATGTCAAAAATCGAATAAGTAATATTTCTAATAGTTACACAATATTTATATAGGTTAATAAATATAATGTATAAGTGATTAAATGAGTGGCGCATTTTGAGAAAGCGTAATAGACAGTAGCGTCAACAAAATGGAGTAACAAAAACAGTAGACACCCATACATGTTGACTTTATATTCTCGTTTGATACTATAAAAAGCTTTCATAGTTATATATCGTAGGGTATAAAACGAGAAATATTATATAATACTACATGTATTGTATAAGAACTGTTCAATAAGTCCGTGCAAAATCAGAAAGATGACGCTACTATACTGAAAGTGTTGAAGACTTTATATCTAATAATATTCAAAGGGTACAAATTTGAGGCAGATTGATTAGTTAATCTCATATTGACTGCCGTTTGAATTGATCTTTTTTTCTGAAATAAAAAACGAATTTTCAAATGTTGATAAAAACATTGGCTCATATTAAATTATTCCTCCTCTTCTCAAACAAAACCACATCAACAAAACCGCACCTATAGAAAAATTAAGTGTCACTTAAGTACTAATTAAATGCTCAATTTAAAAATTTAGTCCTCGTTTGACAAAAAATTGAAGTTAAAGTAAGAGGGGGCCTGATGTCAAGCTGGCCCTCCCACTAAAAAACTTATCAAACATATGATCGGTTAAAACTTTTAAAACTCTATATCATAATTAGGTGTTACTTCAGTGCTTTCACAATATGCAAAAGTTACTACCAAAATATAACAGTTAATACTTTTCTTCATATTACTTATTCGCAAGATTGAGAGTCAAACGTTTTTACTGAAAACGTCCAAGCATTTCATTTGGAATTTTTAATCTGAATATTGTGATACACGACAAGACTTAAAATTCGTAGACTCTTGCACACACAAATAAATAATACTTAAAACAACAACTAATTGCTTTCTTTCAGAACTAATTTTTGTATAATATTTTATACAAAATTTTTGCGTTGTTTTATTATAGTGGATGAAGTATAGATTCATTACTATTAGTCAACAACAAAACAATAGATTAAAGCTGATAAACCATCACAAAAAGCAAAACCGGTTTAAATAGAAATCAAGACAAAATAATCACATTGAACAAAAACAAAGATTTTTTCATCAAAAAAAAAACCTCCAAAAGTGCTTCAGCTTATTCACTTGCAATTGTAACGACAAAATGTTAGGTTAGGTTATAATTACGCTACAAAATTACAAGGTGATTCAAACTTTTACTATATACGTATTTGGACTGCTAGTAACTAACTTCAGACGTGTCACCAAGCTGCAAACGTGTAAGCTCCGTTCCAGTCAATAAGTTTCTGCAAAAGTGAAGAGACTCCTGTGAAAATGGCGTCAATGGTGAAATCAGCGTGAAATTGCCGCTTACTCCCACACAGAACAAAAACTCCATTAGACGTCTATTAAACGTCGACAGCTCCATGCGACATCTAATAGATGTCTAATGGATGTCTGAATGAATGGATGTCTGTGTGGGCTGTTTCGTGTATTTACAGCGTAGTTAGTGTTTGCTGTTGATGTGTTTATGCTGAGTTTGATTTTCTCCTTTATCGAAAATGTATTACTTTGTTTATGAATGCAAATCGTCGGCGTACAAACGTAAACATGACGAGAAGAAGCCAGTTTTGCCATTTTACAGGTGAGTTAGTTATCTCTAACCTGCAAATTTAGAATTGTCAGTCAGGCATACTTTAAATAAAATAATTTTATCTAAAAGACAATAAAAAACAAATATACTTCCAAATGACCCCTGCTCCCAATCAATCTGAAATTTTACACAAAAATAGTGTTCGATGGGACAAACAAAACGCGCGTAGTCTCCACTTTGGCAAATAAAAAACAAATTTTTAAAAAACTAATAACTATATCGACTGAAATCGATTTTAGGTGTATTTCTTATTTAAAACCTCGCTTCTCGTAGAAAGTGTATGCGTGGAAACAGTGCGTTCCGCCACCCCTACGGAGGGGCTCCACTATTCGAAAATCTAACCTAACTTACACACATACATAAGTTTGGATTGAACCTCGCTTTGCGTTGGAAGTTACTTTCCATATAAAGCGAGGTTCAATCCAAACCTATGTATGTGTCTAAAATCGATTCTATATATGTGGTAAGTTTTTAAAAACTTACAAAATTAAAAAAAGTAAGTTCTTATGTTTATGTTGTAAATGTGTAAGCAGGGGTGGGGCTGCGTAGGGGGGGCTGCGCGGGGGGGCTGCGCAGGGTGGGCTACGCCTTCCTGCTTCGCCCCTCCCCCCGCACCCCCCCGGGTAAAAATATAAAAACTAAATTGAAGTTTTTAATTTGTACATTTTTATATTTCTTTTGTGATTTTTATTTTTTAACTTTTTTGTATTTACAATATTTTAAATATTTTAATAAGTGCTTAAAAAAATCTTTTAGCTAACACCAGGATAAATAATGCGAGTTGATCTTATTAATTCACTGAACAGGTCCAAATTATTTTGTTTTGCTCCACGCCGCCACAAATATTCACAAAGATGATAATCTAAATGTTCACTTCGAACACCACCTCTTTGAAGTCTCAGTCTTAGTGGCCTCCATTGTGATTCTATTGCTTGAGTATTAGCTCTTGTCTCAGCATTAACAAATTCAAGTGAATGATTTACCGAAAGATGTTCATACCCTTCTTCTCCAAGGCAGTCATAAGCTTTCCAGCAATCCGAATATATTTTCGATCCAGCCTTAATATGTTTTTTGATAATGGGAATAAGAGTTTCTCGATCTCGCCGATTTTGAGGGCAAATTTCAAGACGCAGAGCACCAGTTGCAATATCGATGGCACCAAAAATCCAATTACCTTCTACAAACTCGGCCACGTTCATATTCTCTTTTTCCAAATTTCATTTCATCAATTTCAACTATTCTTCCAAGTCCACCAATGGGTCCTTCATTGTTAGCTACACGATTGATAGTCAGCATATAGACCTCTCTACAGTATGAATATATATCCGCAATAAACTCTGGAGACACTTCTAAACGGCCAATATTTTTTATTTCATTTTCGACATCTTCGTATTTAAAACCTTTAGCGAAGTAATAAGTAATACGAAGAACATCTTCCATAGTCAAATTGTAAAATTCAAACCATGTTCTTTCCGCCATAGTTCGCTCTACGCCATGTTTTTGACACCGCCATTGCTTTCCAATGCAATTGATATAACTTCGGTAAGAGCGGGAAGTATTAGACATCTTCATTAAATGTTTTCCATTTTTAGGACATTTGCGTTTGGATGGTAAAAGTCCAATATTCTGACACCACGCAACACACACTTCTCGAAAAGATAAAACTTCTCGGACAAGTCTTTCAATATTCCAATTCCCACTAAGAGGATCATGTAAGGCCAAAGCCATTTTTATTAATTAAACTTAATTTAAAATAATCGACGAATAAACTTAGCGCGGAAAGTCGCAATGTATAAAGAAAT
>NW_018021057.1:80771-83737 GCF_002006095.1 Pseudomyrmex gracilis
CTTATATGCAACTTCACTTTGCATTAGAAAGGCTGCGTTCCAATATTCACTTCCAGTACTAGAAATCTATAGCACATGTGACGTAAAGTATAGATTTTTAGTACTGACAATGAATATATATAATCTGGAACGCAGCTAGAGTATATATATAGAGATAGTGGCGCCACCTCGATAGACACCTTGCAGGGAAGCTCCACTATCAAAAACGCTAATTTTCCAAAAAATCACACGATAGACAGTAAATCTTGCCTTCTGCAAAAAATGAATTTGTAACTTTTTGTGCAAAGCATGCACTACTCTCATCACCCGCTACTTTAAAATCCTTTTCAGTGAGTACAACTATCATATATAATATTTTTATTATGTATTATATATATATGTGTGTATACATGTTATATAGAATCGATTGTAGTCAATATAAGTTTTATTTTTTTTTAAATTTGTTTTTTATTTCTCGAAGTTAGGACTACGGTCGTTTTGTTTGTTCCATCAAACACTATTTTTGTGCAAATTTTTAGATTGATCGAAAAAAGGAGTCATTCTGAAATACATCTAAAATCGATTTTAGTCGATATCGTTTTTATTTTTTTACAAATTTGTTTTTTATTTGCCNAAGTAAAGACTACGCGCGTTTTGTTTGTCCCATCAAACACTATTTTTGTGCAAAATTTCAGATCNATCGGGAGCAGGGGTCATTCGGAAGTACACCCTAAAAAACATTAAATAATATAAAAAAACACGGCATCTTTCGACCAATTTGTTGGAATTTTCCGGCATTTACTGACTGGGGCGGAGTCTTAATAAATCGCACTTCGATATCTCAGGCAACTTCAGCTCGGCGACACCGAGCATATGTCTTTAGTATAGTAAAAGTGGGGGAGATTAGCAGTCCATACTTATATAGTCAAAGGATTCAAACGTCTATTTCAAATGCTATATTTTTATAGATATAAATATGCGCTTTCATAATTATAAAATGAAAAGTGCACTTACCGAATTATGATTCCACATCTTACAAATGTTCAGTGTCAACTCTTGATCACACGACAAACATCTATCTAGTCCATTTCGGTCCATACTTTACTCAGTATATCAGAGGTGACTGTTAAATGACGCCTTACTACATCTCAACAAGTGTGTTCATGATTATCTAAACAAGCAATTGCCGCAACGTTGGATTGCTGACTCCCAAGTTTATCTGACTTGATCCCGTGTGATTTCTTTTTATGAGGTTACTTGAAAGACAACGTCTACGTACGTAGCACCATCGCTTACCACTACCAGAGAGAAGCCTGAGAGCGGCCACGACCATAAGAGTTTCTGTCATAGCTTTTCATGGACATGGTTCTATTCCGTGCTAAGTTTGTGGACATGGTTCTATTCCGTGCTATGAAAACACCGACGTGGTGGGGATACGCACACAAGCGAGACCGTTGTCCGTGTGCGCTCGTGGAAGTGTGCAGACATATTATGTTGATGTATGACGACGGTTCTCGCTTGTGTGCGTATCCCCACCACGTCGGTGTTTTCATAGCACGGAATAGACCATGTCCACAAACTTAGCACGGAATAGAACCATGTCCACGAAAAGCTATGACAGAAATTCTTATGGCCGTGGCCGCTCTCAGGCTTCTCTCTGCCACTATCTACCACAAAACTTCCAGGACCTTCGACACCGCATTACTGCTATTATTGCCAGTCACTTTTGATAAGCTGAATAGAATATAGGCCGAAATGGACTATAGAATAGATGTTTATGTGGGCCAAAAATAGACACATTGAACATTTGTAAAATGTGAGATAATTAGGTAAGTGCACGTTTCATTTTATAATCATTCAAGCGCATATTTTACATCTCTCTGTGAAAATATAGTCATTTGAAAAATTTCACGGACTTTTGAATCACCCAGTATTCACCATTTTCCATATTCTCTAGATTTTAATGCATCTTCAGATTATTATTGAAATCAGCGACAACTTCACAGTAAGTGATTCATTTGACAGCTTTTTTTAAGTGTATCGACCTTTCTTCAGATTATTATTTGTTTCACACATGAAAACATTTCTCGTAGAAGAGAAATTCGGATCAAATTTAGAATGACTAAAATAACTGCTAATATTTCAGAATTAAACAAATCGTATTATAGCTTAACTCCGGTATATCAGCCAAGCCTATCTAAAACTTAATTTATTATATAGTTAATCCAAAATGAAGTTTAAATTTAACGACTAGTGCGACCGATAGCAGAATTCTGTAATAATATTAATCAGATAATTTCAAAACGTTTCTACTTCATTCTAAGTTCCTTAGTTAAACAAAAAACTATAAATAAAATACTAATAACTTAAAGAGAAGTATGAAAACAAAATGATTATATTACGTTGTTATAAATACCGAACTTTAGAGTGACAATCACTTCGAAAGAGGAAAGTTTGATGCAAATAATTTCACAAAGCACACGTATAGATGTAGATGTCCTACCTATAGATGACACCTATTTCTGACACCTATAGATACAGGTGACAGAAAAAAGCAAAATTACATTATCTATGATGTCAAAAAAACAGTAAACTTGCAATATACAAAATTTTATATCTCAAGAATCGATGTTTACATCAAAAAATGTTTCAGACAAAAGTTGTATGGATTCAAAAGGTGATATTATCAATTTTTTGTTGTAGATGGCGCCACTTTCGAGATTTCATCATGGCGGCCATTTTTAAAAATAAAAATTGAGTTTTCTTTTAAAATATGTTGTTATAATTATTTAACACTGCAACATCAATCTCGGCAGTAACAAAAGGATCTATTGTTCAACGTAAAAAACATTTATTTATGTTTATTGTTACACAGTTACAAAAAANGAAAAAGAACGTCGAACAAAAAACTCTAGAAGTGAATAAAGAACTAGGCGCGCGCGCCGCCTACCGGTAAAAACGAAAGAAAAAGGACATTATCCTTAACA
>NW_018021057.1:88157-92364 GCF_002006095.1 Pseudomyrmex gracilis
TGAAAACGTCGATGAAATCCGACAATTGTTGATCGAAAATCGCAAATTGACGATAAGAGAGATAGCTGAGACCACCAACATATCATTCGGATCCGTACGCGAAGCTATCCGCAAAAAAAGACCTGCTTTGTGGGGCAACAACTCGTGGATTCTCCATGACGATAATGCGCCATCTCATAATGCGTTGATTATTCGTCAGTTTCTCGTCAAAAACAACACCAATACCATTCAACAACCGCCCAATTCACCTGATCTGGCACCATGTGACTTCTTCTTATTCGATCGACTCAAAAAACCACTACGAGGAACTCGTTTTGAGAGTGTGGAGCCAATAAAGCTAAAATCGCTGGAGGCACTAATGGCTATACCAAAAACCGACTTCCAGAAAAGCTTCGAGGGGTGGATCAAACGCTGGCACAAGTGCATCGCAGCCGACGAGGACTACTTTGAAGGGGACAACTTGAATTTTGAAGAATAAACATGTACTTTTCTTTTTATGAATAAATTCCGGGTATTTTTTGATGATGGTAGTATACATATATATACGCATTTTTCCGCACTACATCCTGCGATCGGCTTGTATGACCGTAGATATATTTTATAGTTTAGTAACTTCTCGAGCTTCAATAAGATTTAATTGTCTCAATAGAAGTGTTTAAATGATCATAACTTTTCGAAAAAAAATTGTAGAGACTTTGATGACCCTTCGTTGTTCTCGTCTCGAAAAGCCCTTTCAAACAAGCCTTCACGCGACCCCACATGCCATTTAAGATTTTCCGATCCCTTTCTTCCTCCGCCTTTCGGTAGTGTAGAGGTGTTTTTATGGTTAAATAATAGACTTTGTGATCCCATTTTATCCCTATAAATTTCTATCCAATATCTTGAACCATTCAGAAGTTATTTAGATGGCCCAGAACTTTTGGCGGGTACTGTATAGACAAGAAATTGCGGGATAACGAGCTCGCGACGCTTAGAGATCTAACTACAATAATTTTGCATAACACGATAACAATACGTTTGTTTGTTTTTAATCGCGTATATCTTGTATATACAATGGTGCGTAATACATTATATGTAGATACATTTTATACACGATGCTTACGTGTATAAAATGTATGCGGCTTACTTCACATTTAGCATTGCATGGATGTCGCAGCATCATTTTTTTGCATTGTTGCATTGTCGATCGTCGTTTTTATTGTCTGTATATATATGTCTATGGTGCGAAATGATATCTTCGATTACAGAAAATTTTCAAATTTAGGCTATTACTAGTTTAAGAAATATAAGCGATCAAAGTAGTCAAAATTCATTTAAGTGTCACTCCATATGTTTTTAAGTACGAATTTTTGTCTATCCGATACAATTACAATTTTGTATTTGGGAGTTTTGCTGATAAAGAATGAAGTCAGATTTTCAAAATTCAAAATGGCCAAATTAATATGGTTGACCATATATAAAAACTGTTTTAGTTTCTGTAAAAAATATCTGGGGTTTTGTAGTTGCTATCTATTTCTGTATCTGTTTATATCTGTCTGTGCTTCTATTTGTATCTGTCTCTGAGTGTTTCTGCCTGTTTTTGCCTTTATATGTCTCTTTTTGTTTAGTATGATGTTGAATGTTGTTGTGTAAATCGACCTACACCAAAAACATGAAGATATTTAATTTCCTTGAACAGGCATCTATATAATAGTAGAACACTGTTTAGAAACTTAGGTAAAATTTTAGATAATGAACGTATCTGTTACAATTATCTTTAGAAATGTTACATATCAAGCTACAAACTAATAGTCTGAATATTATGAAATATAATGAATTTTTACACAACTTGTATTTACTGATACTAGATAAAATCAAAATTTGATTTATACATATACACTTCTGTGAATACAGATGGTGCCCGTATACATGATCACTCACATAAGTACTCGAACAATTTGACTTTCAGTTTGAGACTTGAGTTGAAGATGTTTTGACTATTTTTCTGTATTTGCTTCTTTGACATCATATATAAGGTGTCCCATTTGAAGCGGAACAGTGTTATATCTTAACAACCGATGTTTAGATCGAAAAATATTTCACAAGGGGAGACTACGACGATGGAACAATCGATTTGGACGAAATTTATAGGATCGATAGGTGATTATGTGGAGTATTGCAGGGTAAAGTAATAAAACGCACTACTCAAGCATTCGCGAGAAAATCGAATTTGAAAATTTTGAGGTACCTTATGAGAATATTGAATAGGCTGCTTAATCGAAGAGCGTGTAGCGTAGCGATAGCGTACTAGGTTAGTAGTGTCGACGCTGCTGGTTCGAGTCTCGATATATGGGTAATTATTTACAATAGGGAGCCTCCGATTTCAATAATTTTTACATATAAGTAAAAAAAAATCCTCGTGATAAAGTCAAGTAACAAGGTTAAGGCCAATACGAGAAGTACACTGGATGGAAGTGTGTTTAAATCAATATATTTAATAAAACCATACGTTTCGATCCCTGGATTGGATCTTCATCAGTGGTAATGAACTGAGCAACAAAAAAAATTTTTTACAATAAAATGACAATTGAATCGGATTTTTTCGCAAACAAAGGAGATAACAATAAAATAAATAAAATAAAATAAATACATAAAATAAGTAAATCACACTCACCTCCGAGAATATAAAATATAAAAAAGATTGCAAATCAGTAAGTTTCTTAGTGATTATTCAAGTAATGAACACAAATGATGCCTATATTGAAAATGATGTGTCAAAGATAATGAAAAAATAATTTAAATATAAAAAAATTAAAAAAAAAAAAAAATTAAAAAATATAATTACATATCAGAAGTGCACAAAAAACCGAAAACAAAGCACCAATACATTCAAACCGACATGTTACATTAAAATCTATAAAAGTACTGATGTACAACCTTCGAAATGAGTGTGCTTAAATACATGTGTGGTATATCCCCACTAACAAGACAAACTAAGAGAAACAAATAACATGTTTGTCAAAATCAACAGTGAGGTAAACATTGATCTCTGTAAGATTCGAGAAAGGCGAAATAAGGCTTAAGTTGGTCCGTATCAGACATAACATTAATAGCATTATTTTGTAATTTTATGTGGATCATTTCAGAAATAGACCTTTTAATATAAAAATTCTCTAAATCTAAAACATCTATGTTAGACCATTTAAAGTCATGACCCGTCTCTAATCTATGTGTCGTGACAACNGAAAAATTCCCCACATTTCTATTTATTTGATTTCTGTGTTCTTTAATTCTCGTTATCAATTTTCTCTTGGTTTGCCCCACATANGAAACATCGCAATCGTTACAATTAATACGATATACAAGATTCTTTTTGTCATCATGAACAATAGGATCTTTTAAGGCTGTTATAAATTTNTTGAGCTTGTTAAGACTTCTATATGCCAAAGAGATGTCCGTAGCAGTTTCTTTATGTTTGTTTATATGCTTGTTTTTGTTTCTGAATATAGAGAGAGAATCAAACAGTCCCTTGACAAAAGGCAACACGAAAAATCTCTTTTTGTTATTATCAATGCACGAAGTTGAANGAGATTTATTTTCCGATATCAGATTACTATTAGTCAAAAATTTAATACGGTTGTTAATAATTTTAAAAATGAAGTCAAACGGATAGTTATTCATAATCAAAACCTCAATAATAAATTTTAAGTTTTTCTTATGAAAAATAGAATCAGATAGCAAAAAAGCTCTATCTACCATACCTATAATCGTACCTATTTTTTGGGAAAGAGGATGTGCCGAAAAAAAGTTTAGATATCTTTTAGAAAAGGTTTCTTTATGGAACCAATCAACTAAAATCTTTCGATTGTTGTCAACATTTAATTTAGTGTCAAGAAAACTTAAAGAGTCGTTATTTTGTGTTTCCATAGTAAATTGTAATCTTTCGTTATATGCGTTAAAAGTGTTTAAAACGTATTGTAGTTTGTCAAGAGGAGCTGTCATAATAATGTCATCGACATATCTAAAATAGAACGAAGGTTTGAAAGTTAGTCTTTTCAAAATCGAAGTCTCTAAATCTTGCATAACAATATCTGCAATGATGGGAGATAGAGGAGATAAATTAACAAACCACCCCTCTCTAATGTCAAACAAGGAAAAAGAAGTTTTATCAAGAGAGAGAGAGAGAGAGAGAGAGAGAGAGAGAGAGAGAGAGAGAGAGAGAGAGAGA
>NW_018021058.1:0-9488 GCF_002006095.1 Pseudomyrmex gracilis
TATATATATATATATATATATATAATACTGGTGACACTGGCAAGGACCACGTGACGACCTATTAGTTATTGGCCCAAACTCAGAGTGCGCTGTTCAATGTCGTCTACGGTCAGATCTCCCGACTAGCAGTCCATATTTATATAGTCAAAGGGTACATATACCAAAGTGTACCAAACTATAGTTTGAGTGACTTCAAATTATATTTTGGTACACTTTGGTATATGTACCATACGATCGCCAAAAATCGCCTAATGAGACAAAGATGTAGTTGAAAGAAAATAATTTTAACGTGCAACAATAATATCAAAAGTCAAGGTTGTAAATAATAGTAAATAAATAATATTAAATAAATTTTATTATCACAATTTATTGTTCTTTAAATAATATAAGTTTTATATAAAAGTTTCTTATTCTATTCTCTGTGTGGGCTCATGTTGGTACATACATATCTAATTCATAAATTAAGATAAGTTTTGGCGATGGATTTTAACAATAAATTTACATGATTCTCTAATGGATGATCGTCTACTGCAAATTCAAACAATGTCATATTAAGCTGGTACGATACGCTTTCTTCACGCGTATCTTATCAAAATGATACGCGTATCAAGCACATTTATAATGATGTAAACATCAAAATTATACATTGACAAACAAATTTTGTTTCGCGTATCAATGACTGCTTTTCTTTTAGGAGACACAGTCGACACAAAAGTCATTCTGTCTTCGTTCAGTATTCAGTGAGAAACAAAGACAGAATGACTCTTGTGTCGACTTGTGTCGACTGTGACTCTTAAAAGGAAAGCAGCCATTGATACGAAACAAAATTTGTTTGTCAATGTATAATTTTGATGTTTACATCATTATAAATGTGCTTGATACGCGTATCATTTTGATAAGATACACGTGAACACGTACCGGCTTAATATGACATTGTTTATATTATTGAGACCAAGCTAATTTAATACGAATATAGTACTTAATACGCGCATTAAGCGATCGGTATAAACTAGGCCATTTATAATGATGTAAACACCAAAATTATACATTGAAAAACAAATGTTATTTGATGCAAAAAGATGTACGGTGTAAACTAGGTCAAAAAAACGAGTCCATCATTTTCAGATTTATGCACTTTTGCCACAGTATAAACAAGAAGTTTCCTAGTGAAAAATATTCTCAGGTCTGTGTTCCGAAAAGAAGTGCAAACAATTGATCAATTTGTTATACAAATTTTGGAATAGTTTCAAGAAATTATTTTTAGAAGAATAAACAACTAAATGTACATATTTTAAAATCTGGACAAATTTTGATTTTAAGAATGTTTTCTAAATCTCAAAAATGTAAAAGGCTTATAAATTTCTAAGATGTTTTACACCAAAAAAGATAAATTTGTTTTTGATGATTTCGTAATCATTCGCTACACAATTTTTGCAAAATATGCATGTTGCGGCGCTCGATGACGGGGACGTAAAATTCCCCGTCCCGCGGCCGTTCTCAAGATTTCCCTCTTCTGCGCACAATTGTATAACATGGCGTCCAGCGAGAGTAGTAGCGATTTTCTCAGAGTGTTGGAGTATCGTATTTACAAGTGCTCGAGTTATTCCTCCAATTACGTACCCGAGTAAGTGTTCCTGATATTCACGAGGCGCGTCGTCGTGTCGTCTGTACGATTGTGTGTGAAAAATGGTTTACACGGAAAATTGCAGTCTTCTAACCTAAAGAAACGGAGTTCGAGAAACAAAGTTGCAAACGCAACAATAATACGCGCCTTCGCAAAGGTATATCGAACATTCGCGCGACTCACGTGTGTTTTGTTGTGTCTTTTTTTCAGAAACATCATTGTCGATATACCGTCGGATCAATCTTCACGATGGTCTTCTGATATTGACAATCATCCACAGGTGAAAATTGTTTTCGTACAGTCCCGTACACATTTGTGTTTTTATATCGATATTTATAGTAATATTATATGCGTGTTTCAGTATCTCATTCTTAAACTGCTGAGTCCATCTATTGTTAAGCAAATTACTTTCGGCAAATATGAAAAAACCCATGTATGTAACATAAAGAAGTTCAAAATATTTGGTGGATTGGAGCCAGAGAATATGATGGAAATTCTCGAAGGGTTTGTCAATATTTTCTGTATTAGTTACTTCTTGTCTTATGTGCAATATTTTTGTTTTTAATTTTGTTTACAATCATCATTTACAATTTAGACATTTGTTGTTATTTCAGTGGACTTAGGAATGATTCTATACCAGAAACATTTGATCTCAAGCACATTTTGGGAAAGGAAGGACAATATTTTCCTGTAAAGTACATCAAGGTTCTTCCTTTGCAATCGTGGGGTCCTAGTTTCAATTTTTCTATATGGCACATCAGATTGAATGGTGTTAATGATCCATCCGTTTTGAAACCTTGTCTTGAATGGTTCAACACGGTAAAGTCTTACATCCAATAAGAAGCATAAACAAATATACCAGATGTAAACAACACATGTGTGTTATTGTAGTATCGACAGAAGGAATTGATAAGATTGTGTATGAAGCATTTTCGACAAATGGAACAGCCTGAAATCGTAGAGACTCTGCAGAGAGTCACTGGTGTGCCGTTAGAAGATGTTCGATTGTCGACGCTGTACGATCTTCTGGTTACCAAAGGTGATCACCTGCAGGCCGAGTGTTTCATCAGTAACGCGCTTACGAGTAAGTTCTCGTGTCCAAGTCACATCTGTGTGTTCAACTTCTTCGTCTTCGTTTCACAGCCACATATCGCTTACACACTGTTAAATGCGCTTTTTAGTGGGGCTCTTAAGCGATTATATTAATGCTCAAACTTATAGAGCAATTTGGACGAAGTTATCGTCCAGCGAGCCCAAGCCTGGAATGCGAGGTGGTCATCAAATGGTACTTGATCCGACAGCTGAGGTCCTTTATCTGTTTGGTGGTTGGGATGGTAACCAAGATCTTTCTGATTTGTGGTCTTACGAAATTGAAGCCGGCAAGTGGACGCTGATATGCAAGGATACTGAAGCAGTGGTCGGTGATGCTCGATAAATTCAGTATATAATGCGATCTTTGCAGTCTGGAAAATTTATGTTTTGATAGAAAACAGAATTTGGATAGCAAATTTCTTCGCTCTCATTGATTTATAAAAATAAACAAAAACAACATTACCATTTCTTTTTGTGATTATCAATAGTTTTGTCACGATTGATATTTTTAGGGAGGGCCGAGTGCACGTTCGTGCCACAAAATGTGTCTAGATCCACAGAGACGGCAGCTTTTCACATTGGGCAGATACTTAGACACGCAGTACCGCACATGCGAGAATCTAAAGAGCGACTTTTACGTCTATGACATCGAATCGGACAAGTGGACACAAATCTCGGAAGATACAGGAAGTATGGGCGGACCGCCGCTTGTGTTCGATCATCAAATGTCGATGGACGTAGAAAAGCGAACAATTTATGTGTTTGGCGGGCGAGTACTGGCTCATCCAACGAAGTAAGTTACGTTGAAAGAAGGAGAAAATCTGTTGGGTTGTCTATTGGATTCAAACAAAAACCATCGAAAATGTTAAGAAAAAATTAATTTCAAAATCGTACATATATAATTTAATATGTAAGAAGTTTTTCTCTTGTATGTTATTCTATATTCTCTTTATGTGTTTAGCTTATATTTTAATATATTTATCAATACGCGTTTGTCTTGAAAAATTTTCTGCTTTTCTTGACGTTATTTTTATTCAAAATCAGCAGCGCTGACGAGCACGGCTTGATATCGGAACCACATTTTTCTGGACTGTATTCCTACCATGTACCAACCGGTACTTGGACGAGACTCGCCTGTGATATTGCTGATAAACCAAGTTCGAAAGATATGCCAATTTATAGATCCCGCGCCGGTCACTCTATGTTATTCCATCCTGTTGGTATTTTCATTAAATTATAGTAAAATATTTTTTGATACACTTTATCTTTTTGCAATAACAGTATCAGTACATTTATTTCGTTTTGCAGCGATCAAGGAAATTGTACATATTCGCAGGCCAGAGAGGCAAGGAATATTTGAGCGACTTTTTCACTTATGAAGTGGACACGCAACATGTCGAGTACATTAGCTACAACGAATTCGGTACAGCAAAGGACTCCAATCATGTCCCCGCGGCTGGATTTACGCAAAGAGCTACCATCGATCCCGAACTTGACGAAATTTATGTTCTCTCGGTTTGTGTCTCGCAAAAAATGCAAATAAATACAATTTAAATTATAAAATAATAGATACTCAAACTTTAATATAAATTATATGTATAAAAATACAAGAAAAAACTCTAAATATTTTTAGGGTTTAAGTAAAGACAAGGACAAGAGAGACGACAACGTACAGAATTCCTTCTGGGCTTACAATATTCGAAATAGCAAATGGTCTTGTATATACCGTAACGAGAATGTTGGTGAAAAATACTGGAGCAAAATGCAGGATTACGAACCGTGTCCGCGATTTGCACATCAGCTCGTTTATGATCACGTGAAGAAGATTCACTTTTTATTCGGGGGCAATCCAGGCAGGTCTTGTCTTCCTAACTTGCGACTCGATGATTTCTGGCAGTTAGAATTGCGCCGACCCTCGGCCGAACAAATTCTGAACAAATGTAAACTACTCATTAGAAAGTATAAATTCAGAGAGCTCGCTTTGAGAAACAGCATCGAAGCTCTCGAATATTTGCAGACAAAGATCTTCGAAATTATTGATCATAACGATTCTCAACAAACAAAAGAGGTATCGATCTAAATGTATTTTTTTTTTTTTTTTTGTTTAATCTTTGTTTAATATTATATCTAGAAACTTTATATGTAAATTAATATCGTACTTTTGGTTGCAGTTCCACTTGTTGACATCCATTTTATTCTGCGAACAGAGTACATCGGTGGAGGATATATCTCATCAGAACACTATTCTGGACGACTCCGGACGGCGCGTGAACATACGCGACGTGCACAATGTGCGAACAGAACTCTTCGACAAACTCGCCGAGTTCTTCCCCGAATCAATGACGCAACCGCGAGCAAATCTGCTCGATCTTTTGCCGTTGCAATAACGCAACGATGAGTTCTCGTGAGACCTCAACGACGTACGTCAACGGTGTTCTTCTATGTAACTTTTTATTCCTCTTTTGTTTCTGATCATTTGACAACATTGTTTGTTTTGTTACTATTTCTAATCTTTATTTTTGTTGAATTTTATTTTTCGTTACACGCAATATAATACTAATCAAGGGAAACTATAGCAGTAGACTTCGGGCTCGACAGTGACAAAGGTTTAATCTTATAATTCGATTTATTTTATTTAGTTTTCATTATAACATCTTCAATTTTACTCTCAGAATTTCCTGTTGTTTTTTTATGAATCAATCATTGAGACAAAGTATTCCACACATATTGTTTATATTTTTGCACAACTTTTCACGATTTAATCGAAACCTTCGGGAGACGAGACTTTGCCTTGTGATATCAATAATTTTCTTACCGAATCGACTGGTTAGTAATACGTACATAAGTGCTAAAAATTGATTTTATATGTATACAGTCACACACACTTGAACTTTTTACTAACTATACTTACATAGCATGGCCATGAAGTTGTTATTACATTGAAACGATAATTGAAAAGTCGATTCAGCGAAAGACAAGGCTAGATGAATGGTCACACTGTATAACTCGCCGAGTGTTTTATCTATCTTGATACCGCTCGAAATCAGCGCTCGGTTGCTTCTGGCAGTTTGCGCGAAAAATTTATACTAAGGTTCGTTCCTTGTGTTCCTACATTTTTTAGTGAAACAAATAGTCGACCAAAAAGAAAAAACTGTGTGACCACGCATGTAAAACTCCCTTATTTAATTAATTTATACTAACAGATTATAATTAATTTATTTAATTATAATTACCTAATTTGATTAATTATAATTTTTAATTATAAGTAATTAAATAAGAGAGAAAGAAACTTGATTGATAGTTTATTATACATTTAAAATTATATAATTAATTAAATAGAGGGAAGAACTTGTGTAACACGTATGCTTTTTCCACACACACACACACACACACACAAATAATTTATCACAATATTCCGCATTATCACAAAAGCAACTGAGTGATTTCGGACGATCGCGTTTAGATGAAAAAAAAAAGCCTATACACATACGATTCTTTTTTTTTTTTGTAAACTACTGTTGTTTTTGTAGATATATATTAGCTACGTACCTTGATATTTCTTCCCTCTTATGAATTTAAACTACGGAAACATTCTTAGTGAAAAAGTGCACACAGATTATTGCAAACACAAAACGCACGTATCGTGGACTTGAGAATAAGTTCATTTATCCAGATAGTTTTTTCTAAAGAAAACACAAAATCTAAAAATGTATTATTATCATCCGCAATCTACTTTAACTTCTCTCCTTAGAAATGTTTTCAGTGAGATTGGCGCACAATGAATTTCCAGAATATTCTAAGTTTTTGTTAGAATGTAAATATTTATTATGATAATTGCAATTCTTGCTATATCATAATTTATTGTTTATTGACTTGAGATTTTGTAAATAGAAGCTTCGTATACGTATGTCTTGTAAGCGAGCTTGAAGTGTTATAAAAAACAAACAACATGTAATCGAGAGTAAACGCAACGTTGTCTGTATATTGTCAAATGTGAAAGGAGCAAAACACTTTGCACAGCTGCAAACATCCGATGCGAGGCATTTCTTTATATACATATATATATATATATATACAATGTAGAGAACGTCAAAGATTTTTATAATGTGATTCCAGTTTACATTAAGATAGACTAACGGAAATGTGTAAAAAAATACAGAGAGAAAATGACGATAAATACGAAAAGCACTGGAAACAAAGATGTATGAAGCTTTTTGCCGAAAAAGAATTAAGAACAAAACAAAGCCGCCGTCATTCCGCTGATATAAATATTTATATATATTAGATTAATCTCGCGCGCGAAAATAGAAGGACAATTTATCTTACACACACACACACACACAATATATACATTCACACAAAAATACAACACAATCCTTCAAAATTCGAGACTTGACCGAAACGAATCGTTGGTATCCGAAGTTCTAGTCAGATAATAAATGTTTATAAATTACATGAAAAACAACAGGTTTAGAGATTATTTACCTATGCAAATTGAATTTTAAAAATGTCGATATTATAAAGTTCACCAATGTTGTTTTAACCTTTTAGCTACTATACATCACTATAGTAGCCTACATAGTGGCTTTCGTCTCTACGTTATCTTAAACAATATGCCATTATAATGAGTGCTTTCGAGCTACGTACAAAAGAGTACACGTATCGTGCCGCGTCAAGTCAGGAGAAATATTTCTCGGAAAGGACCCCGCAGGTTTCTTATGGAATTTGGGTTTCGGTGAAATTGGCTGAAAATTTAGTAACGTAGTTCGTGTCGTCCTGATCCCAATGGGCGCGAAATCCGTATATGGCTAGTTTTCGAGATATAACGAGTCAAATGTTGGAATATTGCCACTTAGTGATCGAGTGCGCGCTGGGTCTATGGCTCGAACGCATGATTTTCTTTGTGTGGTTTCTTGTTTATAAGCAGTATGTACTTATGTGTATCTATTATTATGTTTTAACCCTCGCGGACAGACATGGATCTTCTAGATCCATTCAAAAATTGCGCATCGGCGTCTTAATAAAAATTAGTTTTGTTTATGCTTCTATCTTCGAAACTACTAGAGATTTTTTCAATTTGGTTTTTTTCGACGCAGAATCGTTCTTCCGATAAAAAAAAACAAAATCGAAAAAATATTAATTTTTTGCGGAGATATTCGATTTTAAAGTTTAGTGGGCCTCACAAATTGTCTGTCTAACTAATCGTCATTTTTTAAGTCTGTTCACGAAGAGTTAGGTTAATCTGTGTTCGAGTTTGTCTAATTATCATATATTTAATTCAAAATCATGCATATACGATCCCAGCAAACAATTTGGTTGCGAGATGTCGCGGTTTTGTCGTCAACTGCCGACGAAATTTTTAGACTAAATCTATATCTATGGCTGCGTTCGTGGAGCGCGCTATCAGCACTGTTGCATCCATGGTGTAAGTATACTTACACCATGGTTGCATCATTCTATCTTTATTGCTCATTAGATGTAAAACAATAATAGAATGACGCAATAGTGCTGATAGCGCGCTCCACGAACGCAGCCTAAATCTGCCGTTAGAAGCGCCGACAGATTGTTACCAAACGCAGATCAGGAGCCCGATTCTTTAACTCACTCGTAAGAGAAACGTATGCGCAAACTCAAAGTTACNAGCGCTTATATTTGAAAACCTATTCTCTAACTCCACATATAAGTATACGCATTGAAACGTATACGCAGATTTACGTACACAATACTGCGAGTGGTCTTAAGCATTCGCTTCTTGATTACGAGCACGTTAGCGAATGATTCTGTTCAAAATAACCAATTTATTAATAAACTTTAAAGTAAAAATAAATATTATTGATAATGTTATATATTGTACAAAAAGCTGAAGTTGCATATGCTGCCGTGCAAAGAAATCGTCCTGCAAAAAGGCATATAGCAGTTGATTCATTTAATATGAATAATAAAAAATTTGTAAAATTATTTTGCTTAACAAAACGAGTAGCGCGTAATTTAATAAAAAATCTAACACCATATATGAAGCAGAGACAACGAAAATCAATGTTGGATATAAAAAGAAAAGTAAGTATAAAACATATAAAAATCATAGATATAAGTAATACAGAAATTATATGTACTAAATAATATAATATTATTAAGACATTCCTATTATCATTTTCAATTTTGNTTTATAGGTATTGACAGCATTGCATTTTTTTGCACATGGTAGCTATCAAACAAGTATAGGACANAATTTATATCTTGGTATAAGTCAAGTATCTGTATCTAGATGTATTAATGAAGTTGTAAATGCATTAAATCAGACAGAGATAATGAACTAATGGATTAAATTTCCTAGAACTTTAAATGAATTAAAATTTTTGAGACAACAAGTTAGTATACATTTAGTTCTTTAATATGACATAATATTTAATATTTATAATCTAAACTATACTACTAAANCATTATGATACATTTCCAGATTTTATGAAAATTATAGATTTCCTGGAGTGATTGGATGTGTAGACTGTACTCATATAGCTATTTTTCTACCACAAATTCGTGATGCTGTAAATTCTGAACATTTATATATTAATAGAAAAGGATATCATTTAATAAATGTGCAACTAGTAAGAGTATAATTGTTGTCTTTTTATACAGGGTGTTTCAGAACTATGGGATCAAACTTCTAGGGGTTATTCAGTGCAACAGTAGAAAACATTTGAGTATAGGGACCCATGTCCGGAAAAGTGTCACTACCGCACTACGGCCCTAAGACGCGTTAAAATTTAGAAAG
>NW_018021058.1:10818-48232 GCF_002006095.1 Pseudomyrmex gracilis
GGCCGTAACAGTAAGAAATTGACCAATCACAGACAAAGTACAGAAGAATAATCGATTGTGATTGGTCAATTTCTTACTGTTACGGCCTACGACTCTCCATTGTAGACGGCTCTTTAGTTCCAATTCCTGTATTTCCTGCATTAGTTCGTTCCATCTTGCTTAACTGAACACAGCCCTGTACCAGAGTGGAACCGAATTGAGGGGTTTGGTGGAAACTAGACCAGTGAATATCGGAACGCTTCCACGGTTAGAGGCCATTACGAGTATTACGACATCAACCGGCTGACCGACGAAATTTGTTTTTTGATTCGTAGGACACTGTAATAACCTGTACAAAATACTTTGACAGTTTACCTAACCTGTGTAATCGGAGGTTGAAGAAGGCACGTTAAATAAAGTATATGCTTTGTGATATATGTCTTTATTGATATTTATCAAATAAAATTACTGTAACAATATTATCGAGCAGAAATTACGCCGTAGCGATTTTTATACGCTCGGTATGGAACGTCACACGTCGTTTCTCGAAGAATACGATCTACAAAAAATACGCTTTTACGTAACAATTTTATAAATCCTGAAACAAGATGTTCGCGCGGTTATTTTCGGAGTTATCTCGATTTTTTATCGAAAATGTGAGCTTACCGGACTCGCATCACAACATACGTATACACTAATCTGTACACACATTTGTATATACATGTCTGTATATATAGATTACTATATAAATAATGGTGTTTTGGGCCATCGTTTATTCACTAGCAACTTGTCTGTGCTTCAGTGCCATTCTAGCAAGTATGTATTTTCTATTACTCGTAACATGTTATAAATGATTTTTTAATGTAACTAGTGCACTGAAATATACATATATATATGGTTTGTATTTGGCTCTGTCAGGGCCAGAAGTACAAGGTTACTGTGCTCCGTACAGTGGCAAGATTTGTCAGAAATATCTCAATGGTATCGGCAAAGTATGGTTCAATGATTCCAATGACAATCCTGGTGGTTGGCTCAATGAGAAGATCACAACAGATCTCTGGAAAGACTTGATAGAGACTTTAATGGAACCATGTCGATCTGCAGCAGAGGTATATTATTTTACTATTTGCATAATAAAGTATCTCTTGATAATTTTATAAAATTCTGATCAGATTCTTGTTTCAACGAAAAATCAGGTAATTAATAGATCTTGATGTGTTACAGAAAATGTTGTGCATGTATGCATTTCCACTGTGTCATGAGTCAGTAGGCTTGCCTTTGTGTTACGAAGATTGTATGGCGGTGCGTCAGCAATTCTGCTTCAATGACTGGGCAATGATTGAGGACAACAAGCAAAGAGATGTTTACTTCCGCTCTCGTGGACATTTCTCGTTGCCGGAATGCGAGAGTCTTCCTAAAGTTAATAAGGAAGTACCCACATGCTCACATGTCCATCTGACCGACATGGACGAAGAAACTGTTACCTGTAAGTTACTGGATTTTTTACAATAAACAATAAATTAAATGACCAACCATTATGAATCGATTTTTGCAGATGATTGTATCAGAAACAACGGCAGATTTTATATGGGAAAAATTAACAAGACCAAGTACGGCCTAGATTGCCAGTCGTGGAGTGCGCAAATTCCGCATAATCACGATAAGCCGCCCGATGTTTTTCCGCAAATTCGCTACGGCGAGAATTACTGTCGAAATGCAGGCGGTGACGAACCGATGCCGTGGTGCTTCACGACCGATCCTTTAATACGCTGGCAGCATTGCGATATTCCCGAATGTGGTAAGCACAGCTGAATTATTAAGAACTTTTTATTGTAATTTTTATTTTTGTTTCAATAATGAATAATATTCTTTTAGACAATGTTACAACTAAAATGGAAAACGATGGAAGAAAGAAAAACTATAATATAATATTAGATACTTTGAATCATACAATCGTGCTCGTTCTATCGACATTAAGTCTTGTAATTTTGGCCGGTGGATTGCTATCCGTTTATTTAAGTCAAAAATTGCACAAGCGTCATCGAGGCTACAATCCGACAGATACTCAAGTAAGTTTTTTTTTTTACTTAATTATGAAGTTTGAAGTAAAAAAATAATTGCATCTTAAATATATCCTTCTCAGGCTGTGAATATCGATTTGGACAAATTACCGAACAACGAAGCGTATCACAAGACGAGCGCTCAACTAAATCCGAAACTGGAAAAGCTGGAGTTTCCGCGGAATAACATCATTTATGTGCGGGATCTCGGACAGGGCGCGTTTGGTCGCGTATTTCAGGCAAAAGCGCCAGGACTCGTTTCCGGCGAGGAGTTCACGAACGTCGCTGTGAAAATGCTGAAGGAGGAGGCCTCAGACGATCTCCTACGCGATTTCGAACGCGAGGCCTGTTTGCTCGCCGAGTTTGATCATCCGAATATTGTGAAGCTGCTCGGCGTGTGCGCTCTGGGACGACCGATGTGTCTGCTGTTTGAGTACATGGGTCGCGGCGACTTGAACGAATTTTTGCGCTCGTGCTCGCCGAGCAATTATGTCATCCGCGTGTCGTTCAATACGAATGATAGTAGCGCAACGACCGGTGAATTAGCGCGGCTCACGCACATGGATCTGATCAACATCGCGCTGCAGGTAGCCTCCGGTATGGTTTATCTGTCCGACCGGAAATTCGTTCACCGTGATCTAGCAACGCGCAACTGTCTGATAAACGATCAGATGATTGTCAAGATCGCCGACTTCGGATTGTCGCAGAAGATCTACCTGCAAGATTATTATAAAGGTTTTCTTTTTTTTTTCTTTCTTTTTAAGTGCTACTTTTAACATTTTATAACAGAAACAAATTAACAGAAAGATGACATTTAATAATATCTTAATATTGTTTTATTAGGAGACGAGCAGGATGCAATACCAGTAAGATGGATGCCGCTGGAAAGCATATTGTACAACAAGTACACGGTCGAGTCGGACGTGTGGGCATTTGCAGTGTGTTTGTGGGAGATTTTCAGCTTCGCGTTGCAACCATACTACGGAATGACCCACGAGGAGGTCGTGAAGTACATCAAGGAAGGCAACATGTTGCGCTGTCCAGACAACACGCCGCAGTCGATCTACGATCTAATGAAGCTCTGCTGGAATAGACGGCCGTCTGATCGGCCGACTTTTCGCACAATCTATCAGACTCTCGACGGCATCAGACAGGAGCTGGAGGCAGAATGCAAAACCGACAGCATCCCATTGCGTATTCGTGTGTGAAACGCAACACTTGATCGATCAATTAGGAATTAAGCGACATTAGTTTATACGCTTACATATCTTACTTTGATCGACGATTCCAGGTGAGTGACCGTATGTCATGAAACGCAAAATGATTGACAGGATTTTAGTTAGCTCTATTTTTTTTCTCATACTACTCTTGTTGCCAAAAGATAGGCACTTAGTACTCCAATTATTCCTTTAACATCTTATTAGATTTGTTTGATATTTTGATATCAGTTGTAATTTCGTTGACCAATGCGAAAAAAGGACCAATGTGCAGAGTGAAGACAGAGAAGACTCGTTGCGTTGATGTGCGGTAATTTTTTTCCACAAGAAATCGAATATAAATGAAAATTACTCTGTGTGTTAACTCACTTTTCATCTTCTGAAATAAAAATATTTGTCCTTCTTTTTGTGGAGGGACGTATTAATGCTTCTTGCACTTTTATCGTATCAGTTCGAAGTTTCTTCCATGTTGATTACTTACGCTTTTACACAGCATTGTCGAGCCTGTACAAACACTAAAAAAGCGATGACGTGTCTATAAAAACGCCGCGTGTAAGCGACGTTGTATTTAGAGGCTTCTTGATTGTTAGACGTGTGTTAGGTTGTTATAGAGTTCGCTATATATCGAATAAAAAGAAAAGAAAGAAGAACACAAATAGGTAAAATTTATATTTAATGTGCTTATATGACGATATTAATGAGAGAAGACTTATGAAGAACTACTACTTAGCAAACCCGAAATACGAGACTATACATCGCAATTGTAAATCGAGAGGAAACACAAAAAGCGCATTTTCCTCACATAAAGTTGCATAATTTTTAATACGCATTCGACGACTTGTCACGCACGCGAAGAAATTTTTATTATCGTATGTAAAAAAATTCAACGTATTATATTTTACTATATTAAAATATATACGGGAGAAAAAAACACTTCCGTGTTTAAGACTGCATTTTTGTCTATGTATTTGGTTTTTTTTAATTTATAGTTTGCAATCCGCTTAGTGTTTATATTGTTAATTATAGTTTAGCAAAACGTACAGAGAGACTGAAACCAGAAGCTTTCTTATATCACTGCCGCATTCCAGTAAATGTTTATATCGTTAGCAGTAAATATATTACGGAGATTTTTCCGCGCACTAGTTGTATGTTACTAACAATAAGTGTCATGTGTAATAATCTCTGGTTTTTTATATAAATTTTATATTCGACATCTAATACAATTACATAGATTACTTGTAAGCTATATGTGACTCGCTCAATTTGTTTTAATGAATTTCAAACACGTTTCCACGTGTACGTATCTATTCCGATCAACTGTTAGAGAAGAGAGAATACTGGCACACCTCTGTTTAGAAGGAAAAATATTTTCGCCACGCTTAGACACAGAACACAGAGTTTGAAAAATTTATTTTTAAAAAATGCCTTTCTCATACATATATATATATATATACACGTATAAATCCATTTTATTAAAAATAAAAATATATTTTTATTTTTAGACATGGATTTATATAAAGTAGATTGCGTGTGTGTGTGTGGAAACAAGTGTTCTAATCAAAGCTCTTCCATTAAAAAAAAAAAACAATGCGATCTCTTAATCACGGACCTAATTATCTTATCGGAGCGATACGTATATGTGTATCATTATATGCGACCAAAAAAATCTCCACTGTACCGCTATTTCATTAGATGTGGTAAAAAGTTTTTAGCTTAGTTTTTACATTGACCAAAGCAACATTTCAAATCGAAATATTTTTCCGTCTTTTTATGATTTTGAGGTTTTTGACATTAACCTTTTTGCTACGGCTTGAACTAGCTGTGGAGCTGTACAGCTGTACTGTTGTACGAACAGCCGCGAAATGTAAATTAACGATATTTAAAAAATGTAAAAACATTTCCATTGTAACAACGTTGTATACGGTTTCTAATGCGAGATAAAAAAAGAAAACCAGTGGCGAAAAGATCGTTCTAAAAGATCACCTACTGGAAAATCACTATAATGGCGTGTAGGACTTAAATTAATGATTATAAAACGTTACGTGATATGACGGAACATCTGCGACACAATCTCAAAAGTCAGTATTATTCATATACAGGGTGGAAAAAAGTACCGGAACACCTGAATATCTCAAAAAATATAAGTTTTACAAAAAAGTGTTTCAAACAAAAGTAGTATAGTTTAAAAAGATCTATTTACTGATTGCTGTGACCTTGGATTGCCGTCGCCAAGATCAGATGACATCGATTTTTTAAAATAGAACTCCCTATTTTTTATTGCGGATTCTTATAGCCTAACTCAAGAGCTTCCAAAAACACTATAATAAAGTTATTTTATTTTCATTAAGTACTTTTTGACTTATGAGGGTTGAATATTAGAGTATTGCCGGTATATTAGCATTATCTATTGGCGTTATCATTCATTTCGAATGTTGCTTTATCGAAAACAAAACTATCTTGAATAAGAAATAAGGTTCTTTGTCAATTCTCAGCATCATGAACTCACAAAATTCGATCGAAATAATTTTTGTAGAAAAAGTATCGGCGGTACTCTAATATTCAACCCTTATAAGTCAAAAAGTACTTAATGAAAATAAAATAACTTTATTATAGTGTTTTAGAAAGCTCTTGAGTTAGGCTATAAGAATCTGCAATAAAAAATAGGGAGTTCTATTTAAAAAAATCGATGTAATCTGATCTTGGCGGCGGCAATCCAAGGTCACAATAATCAGTAAATAGATCTTTTTAAACCATACTACTTTTATTTGAAACACTTTTCTGTAAAACTTATATTTTCTGAGATATTCAGGTACTTTTTTCCACCTTGTATGATAGCTAAAATAAAAAAATCATATTCAATATCCATCTGGCATTTCATCTAAAAAATAACGACGAAGCCGCCGAAATAATTTATACTGCACATCTAGTGATAATATTATCTATTATACAACGTGTAAAAATTAATATAAATTTCATTTACTGTAAAGCTCAAAATTCACCAAAACGATTTTGCTGTGTATCTGAAAAGTGTGTTGTATTATAAGTTGCTAAAATTGGATGAAACACAGTCACAACAGATCGCAACTTATCAATTTGAGCGACGCATTGGAAGAAAAGAGGCCGTTTACTAAACAAGAAAGTCACAAAGTCATTCTTCTGCATGACAACGTGTGGTCACATGCTACTGAAACGACGAAACAGATCATTTTTGCTTCAGGCTCACTCAGCGTATTCACAAAATATAGTTCCTTCCGATTATCACTTATTCCGGAATTTCCGGGCGATGCAGCATCACTTGACTGAAACTGTTATTTGGTTATTACTGGCAGTAACTGAAAATCTATAGATTTTTCTGATATCTGATACTTCAAAACAGAAGTCTAAAAAAGCATCGATGATTTTATCGCTTCGAAACCGGCTTTTATTATTTGACTGGGATTATATATACAGAGTGTCCCGTAATTGCCGTCTTACCGCTTGTAGGCAGATAAAAGGGGTTATTCTAAGACGAAAAGTCCTATACCACTTTGGAAGATTCGCAATAATTAACGAAATATTAATTAATTAAGATCCGCTAATCAGCATGCACCCAGCGTAAGGACAGCCCAGTCTGTCGCGCCGTAGCGACGGAATAGGAGGAACTAATAGAATAACATGTGCATACATAGACAGCACATAGGCTGCGTTCGGATAGCGCGCTATTCGCGCTATTGTATTCCAAATTATTGCGAATTTTCCAAAGTGGGATAGGACTTTTCGTCTTAGAATAACCCCTTCTTGCCTACGAGCGGTGAGACAGCAATTATGTGACACCCTGTATATTCGCAGGCTCTCCGAAAAATGACAGGTCATTGATAATAACGGGGAATATTTCAATGATTAAGTTCTTTTTGTTTGTTTTGTTTTTTCAGATAAAGATTGAATTTGGTCAAAAAAGCTAAGAACTTTCTACTACACTTGATATATAGATATTTATGTTCTCTTACACATCAAGACGTCGTTGATATTGATATAAATTTTTTAACGATACTCTTCCAGCGAATAATCGATGTGACAGTTCTGTAAATAATTCACAATGTTGTCTCACGTGTTTGTACCGCTGATAATAGTTTGTACTATTTCTATCGATTAATATACATATATATATATACAGGGTATATAAAAAATACCGGTATCAAAAAATCTCGAAAACGAGGCATTTTACGAAAAAGTGTTTCAGATAAAAGGATCTATTTACTAGTTGTATCAGTGCGATCTTGGATGGCGCCGCCAAGGTCAGGTCAAGATCATATCGATTTTTTTAAATGGAACTCCCAATTTTTTATTGCATTATTTTATAATAGGGTATAATATAAAATTATAGTATACCCTAATATAATTATTCCCCCCTTTTGGGACACCCTGTATATATATATATATACTTAGTAACGTACCATTTGATAGTTCTTTTTGTTGTAAATCCTAATTGTGTGTCAAGGTGAGGCCAATAATACGATCTAACCGTACCACAAACGCGGCAAGGAAAATTTGTATGGAAACTATACCGATGTAAAACCTCCAAAAGAAATAAACAACCGATTTCATATTATTTTTTATACTGTTTTCTCCGTCGTGTTAACGTTTTCCAGACATTGCCCGCTTATTAGGGAAAATAAAAAGAATTTTTATTTTCATAATTAAAAAAAAAACATTAAGATATCTTCTCTGTCGAGAAGATTGATCAGGAACAATTATTTTACAATTATATATTTACATTGCAGCATTAATATATTTTTTGTAATTGTACGCTTTGTTTTTGTATATCTACAGAAAACTAATTTAAAATAATTCCGCTATTTTTATCTTACAAAAAACATATACATATTATATAAATATAAATTGTGTTTATATGTGTTATACGCATTATTTTCGTGTGCTACGTCTATATATATAATAATTTGCAATATAAACAGTATAGTGTAACAAGCCTTCAGGTGTAATAATAGTGATATTATAAGTCTTTGGTATGTCTTTCTTTGGAATGTTTCGCTTAAAATACGCTAATACTGAACATATGTGAAATAGCAAGTTTTTTTTTTTGACTAGCTTTAATTCAGTTTTGATGCTACGTTGAATATTTGGGAGAAAAACCAATATCGCTCAAAGATTTCAACCAAGAGAGATCCCTTTAAAACTCGCAGATAAATGTATATCTCTTATTTAAAAAAAAAAACGAGTGCATATTTTGCATATTTTTACAACTAATTTATATTATAAATCATCGTTATGATTTGAGATATTGTCTATTACCTATATTGCAATTTATCTTGCTATATATGTACATTTGATATATTTTTGGTTATACTTAAAGACTAAGAAAAGGAACGTTTCTATATATAATAATATTTTGCATACAATCGTTAAAAACAGAACTCTTGAATATTTTTCTTAAGTTGAGACTAGAAAAAAATACACAGAATACAAAAACAGAGTTGGATTTCACTAACATTATCTCAATGTTCAAAGTTTTTTCTATAAATACATATATATCGTTATTATAAATAATTAAGACGACACTGATAAAAAAAGAAACAACATGAAAAGTCAACCGAAGAATATCTAAAATATATTTTACATATTTCTTCATAGTCAAACAGTCAAGAAAATTACTTAAGCGTTCTAAGTCTCATTGATTCGTCTTACCTTATTATAGCTTATGTCACAGTAAATACTGAAAGTATCTTTTTATACATGTATATATATGTGTGTGTGTGTGTGTGTTCTATATTTCCCCTAACGTAACAATAACGATAACAATATGACTGTGTGATCAAAATGCATCCTTTATGTTTTGAAATTGTCGAACAGCCAAATCCACTGGCAGATCAAACTTGTAACTAGTCAGGCGGTCCAAGGTATGAAATGCATCTTGAAAACCTGGAAATTTTATCAAATTAAAATCAAATATATTTTGTAACTGTGCACATTTTGACGTACCTGTTTTTACAACGTAGCTCCATGAGAGATAATAATTTTCCAGAAGATATTGACATTGTAAAATTAGTTTCAGCCATATCACAAGTTTGTTTGCGCTAAAAGATGAATTTTGTGAATTAACCAACAAACAATTAATTTTGAGAAAACTTCTGCGCAATTGTTGTTCATATATTTACACTATGATAAATTACTCACTTCAAAGCCGCGCATACAAACGCCTTGAAATGCGAATCGTAACTTCGTTTGTATGGACTGTGGGAGGCAATGATGTCGCCTATAGTTATCAATAAGCTCTAAACAAAAACAAAACAAAGAAACATTAAATTTAAAAATTTTAATTTTTGTATATTTTCGTGTACAACAAAAATAAAAAACATCAGATCATACTAAGTAAACATTCTGTATCTTTCGAATGAGAATCCGCGTACCTGCTTCGAGGAAGCTATTCTCCCGGCTGCGAGATCGAGGTTAAAGCTCTGCGACAGTTTCTGCGCGGGACTGGTGTTGTAACGGCGGCCGTTCTTGATCTCGTAGTATTTCAGTATCAGTTCCCAGACATGCATGAAATTCGCCGACGTGATGTTGCGCTGTGGAAAGCAGCCGATAAACGGTACCACGCTGGACGCGGAGCGCGTTACGTCCGCGGTCAGACCGTGCTGCATTAAATCTCGGATCGACACAGCGAGATGCTTTCTGACGGCGGACGTGAGCTTCGTGTTCGCGTGTGACGCCGCGTCCGAATCGGACATGTAGTCATTCTCGTCCATGTCGTCATTCTCATCGTCGTCGTCGTGACGTTGCTGCTGCTGCCGTGAGGTTTCCGCGAGCATCTCGAGCACATGCTCCACCGCGATGTCTAGCCTGGTACGCAGATCGCGCCAGTTGTGCAACGAATTCTTCTTGCTGCTGTTGCTGCCAAAATTGCGACGCACGCGTTCACTGCCACAACCCAATTGCGACATCAGAAACATGTGCAAAAGCGCGACCACTTTTCGTACAGTGTTCAGCGTGCGAGTATTGTCACTCGTGTCCTGCTCGATGCGCTTCCTCTGCTCGAAACGCCGTCTCGAGCCGAAAGAGGCTGAAGAGGTGCCGGAACCACTCGCGTGAATCGGACAGGCGCACGTGCATGCTAGAGTCTCTGTGCTCACCTCACCTTGGAGGTAATTAATGAAGCGTTCCAAATCGGCGATCTGCGTTTTCAGCTGGCAGACCAGTTGCTCCTTCATCTTCAAGGGACTGACAATCTGTCAAGTAATAAATATATATATCAGTATATCTGTTACGTATAGTTACATCAATTAATTTAAAGCATATTATTTCTCATTTATAAGAATTCTATCTACAGTCACTGTAGTGCTTTATAATACAAATTGACTTACTTGACTGATAGCGTAATCGACTTGCCATCTAAGATCGTCCGCTGGCAACTTGCACAAATCGTCGACGTTAAAGTTCAACTTCTCTTTCAAATGATCTGTGAAAAAAATTGTAATTTTTATTTCATCTTCTGATTTCTCTTTTCCGAATGCAAAAGTTTTATTGTAGTTTTTTTAAATACAATCTCAATAATATTTCAGAACTTACTGATTATGATGTTTTGTCTTTCTAAAATAACGCTTTGTGGCAAGTCAGCGTCACCAGTTTCGTACGCGTACTTCTCCAGATCTTCCAATTGAGTTTTCAATTGACTGATCAATTCCTTTTGTTTTATTCTTTGCAGTGCCATTTTGGACTCAACTTCTGCATCAGTAATTACACCAGTCACCTACATATTACAAAACTATATTACACATTTACAAATAAATTTTATGCAAAAGGAATATTAGAAAAAATTATGATATATAAGCCTGATGTGCAATAAAATAAAAAAGCTCAAATTTATATATTTGTTTACCATTTTCTCATGAATTGCAGAAGTTATTGGTGTGCTAGGTCTTATGTCTAACAATAAATTTGGTATTCCTCTAAATGCAAATTCCTCTAATTCTTTGAGCAGTGTCTCCTTTTCGTTGGCAGGTGCGTTGACAATTTGTCGTAAACGTAATTGAACCTGAATACAATTCCATTGATTTCTATATAGAAATAAATCACTGTGTGTATGAGACATGCATAAAGAACCTAAATTTAATACCTGAGCAAAATGACTGGTTAATGCCATCAGAGAGGAGCTGAGCACATCTTGTTCTTCCTCTAATATCTTGACTCTTTCCATATCGTAAGTGAGACTGCATTAATGAAATTAATGGCATTTATATTCAGTTACACATTTTTACACAAAAAAAGAGAGCAAATGTATTTTTAAATGCTTCGCAAACGCAAGATACATATGCGACAACAGGTGGACAAATTTTCTACATTAAATTTCTGCGTCTCTGAGCAAATTTATATATACATATTCAGTTCGAGAATTATTCCGTCTTTCTTCAATCAAAATGACATTTCAAACGGAGAAGAAATTGCGGACGCACTTGTCTACGTAGGCGTCGTTGAATTTATATTCGTCTGTGAACTCATTGTCGCCGTCGTTCGCGCCAACGGGCGCCCAACGTTCTCCAGACGGTCTGCTTTCGCTGCTTTCGTCCGAGTTCTCGATCTCGTCGATCTCGCAGTTCATCCGATCTTGCTCCTCGGCGTCCATCGTCGTCGTTATCCTCTTCGCGCTTATTTGTCAGTTCGCAGCGTCGTACGTATCGACTTCTGTCACTTCGAAGTCGTTGTCAACCTCCCACATAAACTTCCATCGTACACGGTACAGTTGTGACTCGCGGGCTATAAAAGGCAGCCCATACGCCAAAATTCCATCGTACCACACTACGCTAGACTGAAATCGAGAAGTGTTGACTACAGAGCAGAACGTCCCGTAATGTCCGTGCCAGAAATTAGAGGTTTGTTTTTCTCCCTGAACTCGCCGCACTAGTAGTTCACAGTCTATCTTTTTTTATCCACATTTAGAAAGAAAAAGATAGACTGTGAACTAGTGCAGCCAGTTCAGGAAAAAAACAAACCTTAGGATCAAAGAGCAAATTGAAATTTGACCAATCGAGACGAAATTTACTAAACTTGAATTCGGTTTTGACCGACACGATTGGTCCGAGTTCTGGTGACTGTTTCTGGGACCAATTTCGGATCTATTGTTTACAACGTTCGTGTTTTTAAACATGTGTGGATAGTGGCTGTTTACAACAATTTAGATGTAATTACTAGTGATCCAATTATAATGATTAAAATTGAAACTGTAATTTTCTGTGCAATGGAAAATGTTAATCGATGAGAATTATAAGCGGTTATAGCAGTATAATCATATATTTGCATATATTTGCGTTGAATACAACGTGACTGTGTGTCAAAGTTCTAATGCATTTTTATATGAAGTAGTATTCGTAGAAACAGGAGTCATGTTTAACATAGAAATGCACAAATGACACTTTGGAAAAAATTGCATGTGTTTTGAGTAATGGGGTAAAAGGTTTAAAAAACTGTTTCTGTACCCAAGGTTGCAAGGTAAAATTTACTGAAACTCTTGTTTTCTATTTTTCTTTGTTATTCATTATTGTTTTTCCAATATACTTTATTATCAAATATATATTTTACTCATTTGTTATTATTTTAAATATATTTTTAATGTTTAGGTAAATTATATTTTATAAATTTTTTTAAATTGTACGGTAATTATTCAGGAGCACATTGCTGTTAAAAAAGATGTAATGTATCAAAAGACTGTCAATTAATGTATTTGAAAAAAAGAAAAGTTAATCAAACATGGACCGGATTATCAGCATGGATGATGTTGAGACTGGAATGCGTTCTTCCAAGAGCTCAGGGATACCTTTCTGCATCAGCTCAAACTCACTGTGCTATGTTGGAATTACAATTGCTACCTTAGCCTTCCTTGGTGCTATAGTCTTCATCTGTAGAGATTACATCAAGGTGCTTCTCTACTGGATCGAGCATCAGAATGCCTGGATCATTGCTGTAATCTTCATAGGCTTGTTCACGGTGGTGTCGTTTCCTATTGTTATCGGCTACTTGTTCCTTATCGTTGCCAGTGGCTATCTATTCGGCATGATACACGGCATGGCAATCGTCGTGCTGTCCGCTAATCTCGGCATCGCAATAGCTCACGTCACCCTAGGATTGTTGTCCACTAGACTGCCGATCGGAGCTCTCTTGCAAAACGACACGGCGAAAGCGATTCTTCGCGTCATTTCCGGATCTCATGCGTTCAAGATCGTGCTGTTCGCACGACTCACTCCAGTCCCATTCGGTCTTCAAAACACGATTTTTGCCGTATGTATTGTCTAGTTTTACTACATATGCAAAATATTATATGCAAATTTTAATTGTATATTTTATCTCTTACATACAATTAGGTCAGTAATATACGTGGTTTTCATTATCACGTGGCCAGTGCGGTAGGTTTATTGCCTGCCCAACTGATCAACGTTTATTTGGGAAGCAGTTTGCGATCGATGCAAGATGTGCTGGAAGACAGATCAACAGCGGCAACCGGCTACATAGTCTTTTGCTTTCAGGTATACAACAATTGTAGTCAGGGCCGGCGAAGTAACTTTTTTACATGTGTGGTGTGGTTCAAAGGAGAATAAATCGATAATTTTAAAAGAATTAGTCATTGAATTTATATGTAAAAAATATACATACTTATTTTATTTTTATTTTATTTTTCAATGAAAATGTAGCTCGCGCGCGTCGAATGTTATTTTTGCATATGAATTCATTTACTAGTTCTTCTAAATCTATCGATTCAGGTTCTTTATACAAATTCATTATGGTAACGCTATTTAACCTATTTTGAAGCATTGTCGAACGTAAGTAATTTTTGAATCGGTTTACGCAGAAAACGACCCCTCGCAAGTAAAAGTTGACACAGATATAACAAGTAGTAATTTTATTAGTTTTACAAACTCTAACACGATACTTAAAGGTGATAAGTTACTTTTTATAAAGTTAACTACATCTTTCAAACTGTTGGCTTTTACTTTGCGATTACGCATTATGTCAAAACAAATTTCGCGATGCAATTCTAATCTTTGGGATCAAGATGATCTTCTTTACTGATATTATAAAAATTTGTTATAAACATATTGTCGGACTCGCTATTAATTATATACCGTTCACATTTCCTTACGAACGACAGTGCTTCGTTTTCAAATCTATCTTTTAGAAAACAAGGAGTTTGATCTATTATTTCAAAAAACATTTTTCGATAAATATCTTTTGGCAAACATATAGTTCGATTGCTCGATATATGTGGAAATTCCACAGACCTCAAGTTCACATGTGTGGAGTACTCTCCTATTCCACATACTGATGCCGGCCCTGATTGTAGTTAACTCGATTGTGTATTATTTTGCACACAATAAAACGATTTGCAATTAAAGCGTATCGATGAGAGCTTAAAATAATAATTGTTGCTGTTCTGTCGCAGATATTAGTCGGAGTCTCGCTGATGGTTTACATTGTACAAAAAGCACGAAAGGAGCTTCAACTAACGTTGTACGAAGCCGATCTCACGTCTGTGGCACATTCTCCGCATTATATTCTCGACAGTCTGCCGGATTCAAAGATAAGCTTAACAAATCTAATTGCGTAATTAAGGTTTTTACAAAATGTGGTTAATTGGCGGTTATTTGTACGTTTGTTGTAAGTGACGGTTGATTTCTGTTTTTCTAACATTATTATGAATATTATTAGTTTTCTCATAGGAAAAGAAGAGAAAGAGAGAGAAAGAGAGAAAGAGAGAGAGAGAGAGAGAGAGAAAAAATATTTGTTTTCGTGTGTTCTTGAAATGTTTTTAAGATTTTGTATATAAAATATTACTAACTTCTTGATAATTCTTTTGAAAATTTCAGTTTCATAACGGTTTACACAAATTTTGTCTTACCAAAGCTCTAACGTAACTTCAGTATGAAATTGGAGAATATGTGATGTTATCAACGTGCGCGTAAAGAGTATATATTTTAATAAAAATGAAGTCAAGAAACGATACTGAGTTTAAAGAACCATTTATAAAGCGTACTTGCGATTAAAGTATGTTCTATAACACTTTGTGTAAATGTACTCAGTACAATAGAACAATATTATGTGAATTATATTGCAAATTCTGCTTAAATTTATGCAACATAAAATATACTTTCTCACCGTATAATAAAGTATACTCTTATATTATATACAACTTATCCAGAATTCGCAATATATTTAACTGGCGTGATTCGTATTGATTGTGTCAAAAACCAATACTAATGTCTCTTTAATAAGAATATTTTAACATAACATAATGCGATAGTTTTCTATCTGTTTTTAACTTGTAGACCGCCGGCATGATGCTATATGGCATCACTATGGGGACGCTATTATTATATCGTATTTTGAAGAAGAGTTTACTTTTATTTGACTTACATTGTGAGAAAAAATATTTAGAAAATCTAAATATGTTGTTGGATGGTGCAGTTTAGCTTTCGAATGCGCCGTAATCTAAAGGTACAAAATTTATACATGATTAGCTTAGTAATAATGCTACTGTATTGAAAGAATTTTGCAATTCGACTTCAAAAACGTAATTAGCGATATGAATAATAATCTCCCTAGAAATACTATTTTTCAAAATTTGAAAATTTTATAATTTTCACTTTCGTTTCCCACTGGCTTGACACCGGGATCAGAGCCCGGTTAAAATTAGGACACTCTATGTAATATACTCTATGTAATAAACTCAGTACTTTATGTAAAATTTACTGCGGGAATATGCCATGTTTTTAATGAAAAAATGCCAGCGGTCTAAAGAGAAGTTAAAGAATGTCTACTAACATCACTAAAACTTTGAACTTTAAACAGTCTTCCGTTGATTTTTGATGATATCATTACGTACGTACATAATATATTATATTGTTTTATTATTATTACTACTGTATATTTTTTATGTGATGTAAGTATATTTGATTATTAATCATATGTATATGTGATTTATTATTTTGTATGAAGAATAAAGTTAAAGGATTGTTTACGGCAGGAAAGGCAAATAAGAACGCTAAGAATCTTTTGATTTTCACTCAGTGAAAAAATAATCCAACGTCTTCTTAAACTCCTCCTGTTTCGGACGTTTTTTTATTTTTAGTACTTACCATTACTCTTTATATTTCTACTAGATTCAATGAGAACATTTACCAATAAGTTTTTACTAGTATAAAAAAAAAACCAACAAAAAATAAAAAATAATATATGCTATACATATTTCACTAATTTAAATACACTTAGAAAAAGAAAAAATATATGTAATAATAATAATTACATATTTAATATTTTTTAAACAAAATTTACGCTTTAAAAATTATGTAATACTAAAATTTTAATTAATACAACTTTTATTGCTCATTTATTCTACTTTAACACTGTAGTGTGTGTGTATACAGGGTGTCCCATAATTGTCGTCTCACCACTCCTAGGCAAGAACAAGGGGTTATTCTAAGACGAAAAGTCCTATACCACTTTGGAAGATTCGCGATAATTAACGAGATATGAATTAATAAATATCCGCTAATCAGCATGCATCCAGCATAAGGGGAGCGTAAGGACAGCCTAGTCTTTCGCGCAGATGCGCCGTTGCGGTGGAATAGGAGGAGCTAATAGAATAGCATATGCACCTATACATAAACAGCAAGCTGCGTTCGGGGAGCACGAGAAAGACTAGGCTGTTCTTACGCTCCCCTTATGCTGAATGCACGCTGATTAGCGGATATTTATCTCGTTAATTATTGCGAATCTTCTAAATTGATATAGGACTTTTTGTCTAAGAATAACCTCTTCTTTTTGCCTACGAGCGGTGAGACGGTCATTATGGGACATCCTGTATATATATATATATATATATATACAGGGTGTCCTAAACATTTTGACCAAGCCGAAGTGTGAAGGTAGATTACGTTAGATTAATCTGAATAGAAAAGTTATATATCAGTTTGCAAAATTCGCAATAGGTATTGAATAGTTAATTAATAAATGTAAGCTCTGTAGGCGTACGCGCTTATCGGTTGTGAAGAAAGATGGCTTCCTTCATGCAATGTCTTTTTTTTCTCTTACGGGTTTAAGAGGGTCCTGGAGCGTACTATATATGTATATCGTGACTATTACCGATACAAGTGACATCAACCATAGAACGTCATTAGAGAAACAAGGACATACATTTTTTTTTAATGTCATTTGTTTTTAACGTGCCTCTTAACCGATGTTGCACGGTTTTTGTGGACCACACTCATATCTTTCTCCTTGTTTCTACTTTTTGGTCTCTCTATTTACTTAACTTGTGCAGTTCTTGTCCCTACCACGCAATACACAGCTTTCTTTCACAGTGGGCGTGCCCATTTGTGTCGGGCTCGTCTCAAGATGTGACTCTGATCGCCTTAGAGGGGGATTATTAATTCGAGATTACACTCGAATTAATTTTTTGAGTCTTGATTCAGTTCGCCAAATCAATCAATATACTTGATTGAAAGGCCCGGAAAAAAATCCTTAGGTGGTGAGCGGATTCGAACTCGAGACCTCCGGGTTCGCAGACTCTGCACTCAGACCGCGAGACCACTGAGCCGGTTTTTTTTTCCAAGGACATACATATATAAAAAGAGGTTATATTAGATTTAAACGTATTAGACGGTGTTTATGTATTTTTGGCTTCCAAATCGTAGTCTAATAGTCTCATTACATTCTTGAATGTTATGTTTATCTCGGACACTAATTTGGTTTTTATGCATAACTCTTAAACTGTAAATACCAGTACAATAAAAGTGGAAGTGATTGTTTCAACTTCAAAAATTGTTGTTAAGTTTTTGATATATTGAAAAGTGTCCGAGATTAATTTCATTATTTTCTTTTATTCTGTAGAGCCGTTTTTCTATCCAAGCAATAAATACAAAAAACACCGTCTAATACGAATTATTCGTTCGATCGGTATAACAGGAAGGTCCAGGACTCTCTTAAGTGCCTTCAGCCACCTACACGGTTTTTGGCTATACATATTATCTTCTTAATTGAATCTATACTTATCACAAGGGGGGATTGTACAGTACACTACTACCACGCGATACACGGCCTTCTTTCACAGTGAACGTGCTCATCTGTGTCAGGCTCGTGCTCAAGATGACTATGATCGTCTTGTGGGAAAGGAATTAATTCGGCACTACACCTGAATTAATTTTTTGGAGACCCGTTTTAGTTCGCCGATCAACCGATAACTCGGTTGAAAGGAACCGGCCCGGAAAAAATCCTTAGGTGGTAAGCGGATTCGAACTCGGATCTCCGAGTTCGCAACCTCTGCACTCAGGCCGCGAGACCACTGAGCCAGTCCTAGCACCGAGAGACGGAGTAAACAAGCAAACGCGACGTGTGACAGCTTTTTGCGATCAGCTGATATTCGGTGGTACGGAAAAAGCAGCTGAGAAAGTTACTTTCCGCGAGGAAGTAAGAAGATAATAGCGTTTTTATTTCCTTCTGTCACGAAAAAAATATTACTATTAATTGGACGAGTAGACGTCTGTGTTAGTTTTCTGTATCACACGCTTTTTCTGTGCTGCTTGCCGCTGTTCGCTGCGCCGTGAGAATCACATGATTGCGAGTAAGAAGCCTTCTTATCCCTTGCTGCTTTCTCTGTACCGCTTAATAGCAGCTGATCGCATAGACATATAGGCTGCTTTCCTTTTAGGAGACACAGTCGACACAAGAGTCATTCTGTCTTTGTTTCTCACTGAATACTGAACGAAGACAGAATGACTTTTGTGTCGACTGTGTCTCCTAAAAGGAAAGCAGCCATAAGAAATAAGGCCGAAGCACAGACTTTTGCATAATGCATAACGCACGAGACATAAGAGAATCAACCAATCAAAGCTTTCTAGAACAAGAAGTAGGGATGAAAACGAAAAGCTGGATTGGTTGATTTTCTTATGTCTTATGCGTTATGCGTTATGCAAAAGTCTGCTTCGGTCTATAGACTGCGCGTTCCCTATCTTTTTTGTGGAAAAGGCAACCCTGGCTAGTACGGTGCCGACCTGAAGCTCAATGTTACGGTGCAGACAATATAGTAGCCTCTCTCTCCGGCTGCTTTGTGCGCATGCGGTGAACATTCAAGCACGCTTGCGCATTTCTCTTTCTCGCGTTCTTTCTCTCACTTTCTAATGCTTTGTCTCGCTCGCACTTACTTGGTAGATGCGCCTGCGCATAATGACGCTCGACCATCTATGCCCATATTTGGACTTCGTGCGTCTCCCTTTCTCGGGTCTCGTGCCTCTCATTGCAAAGATACGCGACTAGCCACGACTGGGAAAAGGAATGGTCCAACCTCAGACAAGGATAAATGCTTTCACTCGTGTCTCTATTCTTGTTTAGTGACGCGGTGATTGGCAAACAAGAAAAGTAGTAGGAATGAAAGACAGAGATAGAGGCACCAGTGAAAGCATCTGTCTCGCTCTGTAGTTGGACACTTTCCCTCTCACACGCGCAGTCTATTTCTTATATGTCTATGGCTGATCGCAAGAAGCTGTCACACGTCGCGCTTTCTTGTTTACTCCGTCTCTCGTTGTTAGGACATTGCACGAAGTAAGCCATCTTTTTTTACAGTTGATAAGCGTATACGCCTATAGAGTCCGGACTATCTCTTTCCGTGCGCTCATTGGGTCACATTTATTAATTAACTACGCAGTAATCATTGCGAATTTTGCAAAATGATATACAACTTTTCTATTCAAATCGACGCAATCTACCTTCACACTTCGGCTTGGTCAAAATTTTTAGGACACCCTGTATACATACATACAGGTCTGATAAAGACCGTATCACCGATATAAGAAAAACTAATAAACAGCATATTTTAGATCCTCTCATTCCGTTGCTACGGTGTACGAGCGCGCGAAAAAATGACAGCTCCGAGCTGTCATTTTGCACGTGGCTATACAGTCATTCGCGGATCTTTATTTATTAAGAACTCGTTAACTATTGCGAATGTCGCAAAATAGTAAAGAACTTTTCTTAGAATAACCCTTTCTATCTGCCTACGAGCGGTGATACGGTCTTTATCAGACACTGTATATACACACACATACACACACACACATACATATGTGTGTTTCTGACATAATTCGCTCTCTTGTTTTCACTTTTCAAGTCACTGCTTATACTCTTGCTAATTCATTCTCTTGTTCATATGTGATAAATATGTATATGCGAGTCTTGTCGAGACTGAGAATTATAAAAACAAAAAGTAAAAAAAACAACTCAAAAAAAATTTATCTTACAAACAACTACTTCTCGAATTCTGTATAAAAAGATATATACCATTCTATTAAAGATATAAAAATAAATAGAAATATTTTATATATAATTCTTTTCTCTTTTTTTTCTCTCGCTATCAATAATTTATTTTAACTTGCTCTTAAGAGAGTACTGGATATCGACTATAAAGATCTGTAAATCGACGTTTTAATATTTGATTTTGTGTCGTATTTACTGCATTAAATTCAAAATGCTTATCTAAAAATAAGTAAATTGTGCTAAGAAAGTGCGCTTGTTCTTTGTAATGTCAAAATTCAGCATAAATGTTTTTTTATACAATTTTTTTCTTATCTCACTATATATTCATGTATGTAGAGTTATTCCTAAGCTTCTGTTACGTATTTACACTGAATTAGCGCACTAAGTACGACAAAAAAGAACATAATAAAACACTCAGATTATGATTTGACTACTTAATTAATAAGAGAAATAAAAATTTTGTGATGACAGAATAGGTTATCATTATGAATAAAAACAAGAGTTCAAAAAAGAGCATTATATATTCATTTACAAAAACACTATGTAGTTTTTTATATTTATTTGCTTCTGTAGAAGCATTTTTCATGTGATGCAGTACACAAAATTAGAAATTAGAAAAATTTAGGTTTCTAAAACGTTAATTTACAGAGTCTCTGTATCCAGTATCCTCTTAAGGGAATCCTAAAGCTGTTCTGTTTTACCGATTGAATTTGCGACTTTTGACCGTCATTTTGTAGTAATATTTGCTTAATAAAAACAGTTATGCAATTTATACATAGAAAACAAACTTCATCCCAGATTCAGGACAGCATAAAGAACAATAGGGAGCTTTCAGAAATGCGTTTCAAAGTTTAGTGTAAATGAATAGTGTGCTTAAATATTTACGAAAGTTGATCCTATGTATACTTCCAACACACTATTCATTTACACTAAACTAATTTCTGAGAACTCTATATTATTCTTTATGTTATCCCGCATCCGGGATGCAGTTTGTTTTCTACGTATAAACTGCACAACTTTTTATATTAAGCAAATATTACTACTGATGCCAAAAGTCGATTCAGTCGATAAAAAAATACGACTCACTTTAAGATCCCCTTAACTGATATACAGTATATATATCTTTTTTTAAATTTATATATCAATAACTATAGTTAAGATAAAGTCGACGATACACGAAATAAAAAGTTGTTAGAGATTTTGAGCTTAATAAGACATAAATATTGTTATATTTCACGTGTATATTATTATCTTCTAAAATACAGAAAGGCCCGAAAAAAACGCTATTTGAGATTTGTCTTTTGCTTTTAGCTTTTAATTGTTAATGATTGCCAAAGCTGCGTTTGAATCACCGCGACATTGTTGACGTAACATATGTGTACGTTTTTTATTGGCGCGTCGACAATAACGCGCAAGTATGTTCTGAAGTTATTTCTGTTGTCAACAATGTTTTAATGAAAAATGGCGATCAAAACGCGCCTTAAAGCAGTTCTCTTCTCGCGCGTCAATTTGGTATCAGTGCTTTCCCTCCATTTTCTCACGCCGTTGAATTTGCATCGAAGATGTTGCAAGGCCGAATTCCGCGCTATTAACTATAGATAAGTTTTTTTTCTTAACGACTTAAGTAGACCATGAATAACCTGAACATCATCAACTAAATAAGTTTCTCTTTTATCCGATGCCTGCTATATTGTGAGTTTTTTTTTTTAACTTAATCTTTATACTTTGTTGTGCGTGTTTTTTTGCACGAACTTCTTCAATATATACATAGATACAATTATCTTCGATTAATTTGCAATGACGTGATTTGTTCGCGTTTGTTTTTGTTTATTCTTTTTTTTTTTTTTTTTTTAAACTAATAGTTTCGTACAACTATATGTACAGGATGTCCGGTAATAGCCGTACAATCGTTCATGGATAGGGCGAGTTATACGAAGTCAAAAAGTCCTTTACGATTTTGTGATATTCGCAATAATTATCGAGTTCTTAATTAATAAAGATCTGCAAATAAGCGTGCATTCATATGCGTCAGACAGTCCAGTGTTTCACGTGCTTATAGTTGCTATGCGCGCGACAACATGCTGTTTATTTTAATAACTTTTCCATTGAGTTGTTGCGCGCGCAACAATCATAAATGCTCGAAATGCTGAGCTGTCTTACCTACGTGCATACACGCTCATTCGTGGATCTTTATTAATTAACATCTCGTTAATTATTGCAAAACAATAAAGGTCTTTTTGACTCATCTGTTCACAAACGATTGTACGGTTATTACCGGATAATCTATATGTATATATATATACATATATATACGCGTTCAGTGCCTTTCAGGTTCCTTCTAAGAAATTGTATATTAATAACAATATGTCAAAAAACAATAAAACTTTGAAATAAAAATTTAAAAATTATATTATTATGTTGATATAATTGTTAAAAATTCACGTTTAGTAATTCGAGAGCTATCGTACATACGCCATTTTGCGCAATACGTAATTGCAGATTTTATTGTACCGTCACGGAGTGATCAGTTTTTGAGTCAGTACTCAATTTTTGATCCTCTGACCCAGTTTGTTAAAAAAGTATCTATCATAGTAAGCTTTTAGTCATAAAAATTAGTCCAAAAGTAGGTATATAAATGTCGGAATAATTAATTATTATGACAAAAATTGGTTTTGGACTAATTTTTATGACCAAAATCTTACTATAATACTTTTTTAACCGATCAAAAATTGAGTTCTGATCAAAAACTGGGTTTGTGACGGTATGTATCGAGAAAGTCGCGCGATATAAAATTAAAAAATCTTTGTTTTATTTAATAATCTTTACAGCATGTAAAAAAGACAATTGTTGCTTTTTGATTGTGACTATCTCACTCGAAAGAAAAATAATCATTTGTGTGTATAGAAATATTTTATGGAAGAAAAATCCGTATTCAGTTTAAAGTCACTCTGTATTGACATACTCGACAATACAAAATAGTAACAACACAACGATAAATTAAGGTTTTATATTAAATTTTGGCGGTATTTTGTTTCATAAATTTTGCTGTTCAATATATACATATATATATATATATATATATATACACATATATACATATATATGTTTTAGAAATATCTGTTTATTTAGATTTTTATTAGAATTTTATTAAAAATTTAAGGTAATAATTTTTCCTAGTGAGAGAATTTGTTTAAGCTTAAGGCTTGACAATTTTTAAAAACGCAACTCTTCTTTGAGAGGAGTTTCTCATGGCTGAGCCACAAGATGGCGCGTCGCAATCGATCCATCGATCGATTTTTTTGTGATTGATTGCACAATTGCGATTTGTAATGTATATATGTACAGAGAGAAGACTGAGAGCGGCCATCCTATTGTAGTTTCTTACGACGGTTTCAGCCGCTAGTTTTAGCGCTATATCCACAAAAGTAAATCTCAAAGGCCGTTCTACATTAAACGCAAGGTCGCAGGTCTCGTGGAATTGACTAATCACATAGTCAAATCAGCCAATCGACCAACGTGATTGATCAGTTTCATCTGCGACTTGCGTTTAATGTAGAACGAACTTTGAAATCCACTTTTGTGGATATAGCGCTAAAATCAGCGACTGAAACCGTTGTAAAAAACTAAAATAAGATAGCCGCTCTCAGTCTTCTCTCTGATATGTATAACAAATAACAAGGGCGTTAAACGCAAGTGACTCGAATAATCATAAATAAATTAAGTTTAATTGCTAAGTAATAAAACGTTAATTACATATGTCTCAATAATAATTAATTTAAGTTTACAACACACGTCTCGTGCAAAAGTGTAAAGAACGTTTGTTTTTTTTCGTGCTACACTCAATACTCATTGTTGTCTTGTTTCTTCTTGTTATGATTCAGTGTTGTATTATATGTGTACATGTGAGTACGTTTTTGTATGTGTATGTGTGTATCTGTTTAATTGTCTCGACTACAATAAGCTCTTGTTAAAACGTAGTAACATTGTAGTTTACAGTAGTTTACAATCGTCTCCCGCGCGGCCCTCAATCGCGGATGTGTTTATTACATAGTCCACATATCTCGGTATGTCAAGATCAAATTCACTCTTTTTTCCCTCTCTTTTTCTCGCTTATATTTTCTAAGTTGTCAAAATTGTTTCAAGAAAAATGACAAAAATCCAAACGATATTTTATCCGAATGGCGAGCCGAGAGGAATGAGATCCTCTTTTTGTGAAAATTTTTGTATCGCGAATTCGATCCTGTCATTCTCACAAGACAAGTTTCAATGGCACGCTGCAAAGCCCGCAGTAATGTCGCTCAGGCTCATAAAACCACACTTTGTCGTTTACTAATAGATATACGTAATTGTAAATAAATTAATGCCTCGCCCCTGTGTTTTTTCTCTCTCTTCCTAAAAAAATTTTTCTTCATGTATTATCTCGGATTATCTCAGATTCCCGCCCTCTTGCCGGCGTTAACACCTCAAACCTTCAAAGTTCTCGCGCTTACGTTATTTATCGCAATTTATATATGTTACAATTTGCATCGCGATTTAAACTCGCAATATTTCATGATAGAGAATTTGTAAATTTACATCACGCAACTCGAAATATCAGAATCATCATTTCTAATATTAAGCCTTTTTTTATTATATAATATCTATTGTTTTTTTTTTATATACACGTATATTATGTAATAATTAAAGCGCCAATATTAGACCGTTTCTTCTGATATCTCAATTCCACGATGCAAGTATCATAATTTCGTGTTACAAGTCAAGGTGTTAATCGTAATGCTTTGGTACATATTCGAAACTGTTCTCGTGTTCACGTGTGTAGATACCGATATTTTTTTCGAATTTCCGGCAGGAGCTCCCAAGATTCCTCACACTTATTACATTTGTTGCTTTCCTTTTCCACTTCATCCCTCGTATATCCAGAGGGTGGACTATCATTCTCGCGAACTCTCTCACGCGTTATAATAAATATAATAATAGTAATAATAATAATAATAATAACAATAGTCATGTATACCTGCTTTTGCACTTGTATTTTACATTATTTTATCTCTGATTAACTAATCAATACCTTATTGTCGTACGAACTGCTTTCGTGTTTCTTTTTTTCTTTAGCGCTTTCTTCATTTTTTTGTTTCTTTTTCCTCCTTTTGTCTCATTTAAGAAAACGCTATGTCGAATTTGCCGAAAAAATCGTTTTTTTCCTGATCGCCGTCGCTTATTTTTACGAATAGTATCGGACAAGCTGTCACATTAGAAAATAACCTTGCACCTCTACACACACGCGGATGGAAAGTTTTTTTATTTTCGAGATGTACGTCTCTTCCCTTTTAGCTCCGAACGAACGAAAGCAAAAGACTTTTCTCTTGCCTGGAAAAAAATTGCGTCGAGCCTTTTAATTATTTTTTTCTTCTTTTTTTCTGTCAGAGTAGTCTGACTATTCTTTACCCCTGCCCGTGGAAAAACGAAGTGAAAATTCTCTTCGAGTGGGATAGAAACTAGATCAATATAGACACTTAATATTGTACGTCGTCGTCCTCGATAGTTTTTTCTAATCCACTGGATATGTGTCACGTAACTATTTATCGAGACGAATAACATTTTTCTCTCAGCGCAATATATAAATAGACCATCGAGGTTTTTATTTTCTTTCACACTTTTCTCTCTTTCTCTCTCTCTCGCTCTTACATACATGTTTCAAATTTTTAAGACGCGCAACAATCGTTTATCGATTGATCAGATTGACTTGGAGATCGTTCGATAATCACCTCCGCGACGATTAACACCGTCCACCATTGATCAGTGGGTTAATAATATATATCCATATTTATAAATAATATGTATATATAATATATATACTTTTATTTATATATATACTTATTTCCATAATTTTATATATATATATATATATATATATTTATATTTGCATTTATATTGTTATTTATATTTGTATTTATAGTCATTATATATTTGCGTGTGTATTATTCATGTTTCTATATATATTGTATATATCGTAATTTATATATACATATATATAACATATACATATATATGTATGTATGTATTTATGCAAACATACGAGTGTATTCTCTCTTTTTCTCTTTGCATTCTCTTTCTCTCACGCATGCACACTTTTATTCTCTAAAATTGTATATGATTGTATTTCCTGTTTTTTTTCTTCAGCTATATGGCAATTTATGTCATCTTACGTTTCTTATATAACAAAACACGCGCGATTAAAATTTATAATTATCTTTTTATTATCGAGATAGTAATAATAATAATGAATCTTCTCTCTCGCGTCTTTAAAATTGTATTTACATTTTTCTTCATATACATCAATTTTTCTATATCCGTCCGCATGTATGTGTGTATGTATATGTGTGTATCAATATTGCGTGTCTTATAGTATATATGATGATTCGAACGTCGCCTTCATCGTTAAGTCATATAGTTCCTCAATTTTCAAATAATACATCCCACGGGTTTTAATTAATAATTGTACATGTTGGAAAAAAATCATAAAAGTTATAACGGAATTAATATTATAAAGAAATTGTATAGGAAAAATTAATTTCTTTATATGTCACAAAATGTATCGAAATTATACATAAAATATTTAAATATTTTTAATATATATAAAATATTTAAATACTTTTTAAATATATTGAAATATTCAGATATTTATCGTAAAAATAATAATCAAATTACAGGATGTCAAAATAATTTTGTACTAATATTCTCGTTAATTACCATTGTCGAAAATTTACAATTCGGAACTATAATGAAGGAACATTGAAAGACGCATGTTATTATTTCGTCGCTTTCTTGATCGCAAAGGAAAGTCTTTCGGCGATCTCTTATCTGATCGTGTACTTCGTGGAGATTACATCCGATAACAAGAGACAGTTATCGTGAACGATGAAAATGCCAGCATCCGCTCTTTAGGCGCCACATCATTTTCATGATTTAACTATGAATTGTACCGAATATTCTTACTCCGAAAAAAAACAGCGACGTCCTTTTTCTTATTTATACATATATATATATATATATATATATATTATATATAATATGTATAATTAAATCATTATTACAATAATATGTTTATTTTGTACTATATATGATCTCAAATCAACGACCGAGGAGGCCGCTTGCGTCTCTCTTGGTGCTGTGTAAATTTTTATTATATATAATCTTCGCGCCGAAAAGAACTTTGCATCTCTTTCGCACTTACGGGGAAATTATTGTTTTTCTCGCGTCGAAGCGGATGCGAGAATCCTTTTCGCAAGTCGTTATTTGGGAAAATCCAGCATGGAAGTACAACACACTCGTGTCTCCAAAACACTCAGAACTTGATGCTCGCTTTCAACCACCACGTTTATTTGAGACGTTTCTTTTTTTTTGGAGGTCAAATCAAGCATAAATAATCACGTAGCGTCACAATGCTAATCAACGTGCAACGTCAAGAGAAACATGTACGTATGCGTAACTTTTTTCGGGATATTACTCGTTTTTTTCTTTTTAGTTGCTGTTGCACAAAAGCGATAACATACCTCAAGTTTGCCGTATACACACTAAAGGGCTCTTGATATATCTTTTACAAAATGTTACACAATAAATTACACGCTCAATTACAAACTGCTTGCTAAACTGCAAAACGCACACACGCCTGCACTATATCCTAAAATAGAGTAAATTAAGTAACTTACGCCACAGGGATACACATTGTCGTCAAAAACGAACATTGAAAACGGGCATTTGAGTACGAGACGAATGATTGCATTTCTAAAAATCTCAACAATTTTGATTTAACGCGATGCACACATTGTATATTTTTCCGTAATTCGAGCATATTTACAAACACTTTTTTTTATCAATTTTATACAGTAAATTTTTTCTCATGGCTGAGCAAACTCTGAAAAAGTTGAAACCTTGTATTTAGAAATTTTGAAATCTTTTAAATTTTTTTGCGATTGCAGAATAAAGAAAATGACAAAAAAAAACAATTGATCTCGCTCGCCACGTCACGACGTTGCACCAGCGTTTGTGGGCATATGTATAATATGTATACATGTATACATACACGCGCGCGCGTATGGTGTGTACGTACACACCATATATAGAAGCTCAAAAGAATTTTTCTCACTACGCAAGAGCCACAGACGCAATCGCAAGTCGGCTAGAATGTACTTCTCTGCAATCAAACGTCACACCATTTTGCCCGCTTAGCGAACGCCGTCGCTCACGTAATAAAAATGTGTGTGTATGTGTGTCTGTTTCACGTGTGTCTATTTGTATACGTGTATATTCTTTTTTCTTTTTTTTTTAATATGTACAATAGCACAGCACAATTGCAGTATGTTATCAAATGCTCGCAAAGTCTCTCTTTCTCTCCCACTTTCTTTTATCTCTTTCTCGCTCTCGCTCGCTCGCTCACTCTCTCCCTCTCTCTTTCGTACATGGTGGTGTAACCACGTTTTAAAAATTGTTCTCTTCCTTCTTCCTCTCTCTTCCCGCGCTTCTCTTCCACCATTGGTTTGCACAAAAGAACACGTCCACTCACTAATATACACGTTTATACATACATACATACATACATACATACACACACACGCACGCACACACACACACACATACATACATACATACATACATACATACATACATACATACATACTTATATATACATATATACATGTATATATATACATATATATACATGTACATATGTATATATAAGTGTGTATATATATATATATATCACTTGGTACGTGCATCCTCACACGTAGCCACTTTGAAAATTGGTTCATATTTTACCTGACCAACAAGGATACGACGGTCACGCGTTCAACATCGCTGATTGTGCGATCATCATCAAAAAATCTCAACCGCTAATTAACTCGTAAAAGTCGCTCTATTTTAATTACATATATTACAAGGCTTAAAAAATCGCGCTCTTTCTCTTAACTCTCCAATTTGTAATAAATAAAAATTGTTATCAAATTAACTAAGAGTTAAGGTTCATGTAGTTTAAAACTAATCGAGAAATTTAACAAGTGATGACGAGCCAATGCGCTGGATGTTGTGCGAAATAAATTATATATGAATATATATTTATATTTTTTTAGGAGTGTAAATTTATACTTGATTGTTCGAAGTGAAATTTTAGTTCATACAGGGTGCTATACTTGCATCATGTATATGAGAATATCCATTTTCCCTTTTCAATTAATTTAGAAATTATATTGCGAAAAAACACGAAGAATCGAACCTGAAACCTCTCGCTTTCCATGCGATGGTCTTCCCAACTCGGTCATCCGGCACATTGGCTCGTATCACCTGTTAAATTTCTCGAAAAATTTTTTTATCTCTAAACGCAAGTATCAAATTATAGTAATTATTATTAAAATTTTAAACTGAAGTATTAAAGTGTATTTTAATTGTTAAAATAATATTAAGAAAACAGTTCAAGAAAAAAAGCGATTTTGAATACAACATCAATAAGAAATTTAAGAGGAAACGTGCGATTTTTAAAATACACATCCTGTTTTATACTCGGTGAACAAAATACAATTCAGTCAGTGTACCCAGTCAATACAGTTCTCTTAATTAATTTGTTACACAATAGTTGCTGCTTTGTGAATTTCATCTCACAATCATCCGCGAGAGATATTATGAAAAAGTGAAAGAACAAGCGTTGTATTAAATTTCAAGCGTATTATCAAATTGTTCGCTCAAGCAAGTCCGCAAACAATTTATTCTCAAAGCAGCGACCGGCTCGCTCTTAAAAATCAAGATAACAAAGAGTAATCGACTTAAAGTTACTTTGGTAAAAATGCAACGAATAAAACAAAACTCACCTTATCTTTAAAGCGCTTTCGATAACTGATTCAGAACAAGTGATTCTGAATTTTGACTAGAAAATAATAAAAGGAACCGCTCGGCTATCATATAATGGCTAATAAAATGTTCTTCTCGGAAACGCGTTACACTGAACTATGAAAATCGGGGACACAAAGAAAGTCTGACTTATTAACTTATACGCTAAATATCATAAAACTATGGCACGAATGTTTACAGAGTGCTCGAAAACGAAATTCGCACAAGTCGTTTTTTTCTAAAATTACAAAAAACAACTTAGCTACCACTAGATTATACGTTAAAATATGTAAGCAACTCTTTTTTTGTTAAAAAGTAAATAAAATATATCGTCGTTCTTTTTGTTTTTTTTTATTACTTAAATTACGTGCACGTGATTGACTCGCAGGTCCTTCCGACTTCTCGAGCATTGACTCAAAATCTCAATCAACAAAGAACGATCATGCCGATCGCGTGAACACGTTGAAAAAAATCACTCCTACGCTATTAATAAAGGCGAAGTCGCAGTGATCCGTAGAGCTCTATACCGAATCGCGTGAGAGATCATTTGATGATCGGTCGCATTCAGCGAATTTAGGACGTTCCTGCACGACATATCAACAGCATGCGCGTTCGATCTTTACAATAAAAAAATAACAATTTTGGTGTTTCCAACCGCACGTTTCGAATGAAACTTATATTTAAATATTTATTATATAATATAATATTATATAATATAAATATTATTATTATTATATTATATCATATTATTTCATATATTATATAATATAAATATTATTATTATTATATTATATCATATTATTTCATATATTATATAATATAAATATTATTACAATACATAATATGTGTATAATATATAATATAAAATAATATAAATTATTATTATATTATATATTACATATATTTTTTGTAAATCTCTCTGGAATTTTCCGAAATATTTCGAATTTAAATTTCCTTTCATACATAAACTTAATAAATAAATAATATAATTTAACATTCTAAAGATTATTCATCGCGAATATCCAATAATTATACAAATATCAGTAGCACAAAGACTAGCATAAAATTCCTCCCGAAAAGCCGCTTTGCTCCCTCTCTTCTTTTTTCGAACAAAATCGAACGCGTCGGCAAGGTACGTCCACGAGGATCCGGAGTACGCCGCCCTTACGTGAAGGGCAGGTCCTCGTCAGGCGACTCGTCGTGATACTCCTCGTGGTCGGACGTGTGTCACAAAACGTCGCTCGACTGACGCTGGCCGATACCTATCGTGGGCGATAATTGTCCCTCTTCGACCGCGACCACCGTTTTCGGGTCCTCGTCCTTCCACTTGTCCATGGAGCGGCGCCGGGCGTTCATGAAGAAATTTCCGACCGTCGTCGGTTCCAGGCCCAGCTGCCTCGCGATTGTCACCTGCATCTCCTTTGACGGTCTCTTAGTCTCCTGCGAAGAGAAGACACAGTCGACGTTACGTTTAACCTCTCTGTTATTTATATTACGACACACATGATTATTTTTATATAAATTTTCATATCATCGAGTTTAAACGCTAAAAACTGCGTTCTGTTATGCGAATGTTTTTCTCAACAATACATTGATGTGTGTATGTTTCTTTTATCTGCTTTGCGAAAGTTTCTGAAAAAATATGTATGTTAGATAAATAAATACTAGGTTTTTTTTATGTTTTTTTATTTCTTAATTTAATTAACTGAAGAAAAATCTCTATTTTTGGTTTGCATGTGAAGAGATTCGATGCGTACACATATACACGTGAATATGATATTCTCGCGGAAACTCGTGTGCCAATTTCGACTGTAAAAGTATTGGTCGGTAATAATTGTTACACTCTGGCAATAGACACACACGTTTTACCTCGGAGTCGCGGTATTGATCGAACCACTTTAAGTAAGAAACGTCGCGTGGGAAGAAAATGTGGTAGTCCATTTACCATATGTGGCTAAAACGCTCGGCCCGTTCAACCCAAATGTCAAACATGTCAGAAATTATTACTACTTTATATTTTACTTAAGAAAATAATTTTTTAATACACACGTACAAACGAGATAAATTCTCTCTCAATATAGTATCTATATTAAATTATATAAGTAATTTAATTTCGTGTGCATGTTTTACCATTTTTTTTTCAAAATTCGCGATATTTACTCGTAAATCACATAAATTGCGCTTTGTGCGCTCGATTTTCTTGCCACACTTTCGAAAAGCTTTTCTCTCCGCCGTTGACGTGTGGTATATGTATGTAAGTATGTACACATGTACGCGTTTTACGCGCGACAGAAACACACATACGTACGGCTACATGCGCGTAGCACAGTGGCTGTCAAGAAATAATCACGATGCTTGGTCGCGATAGTGTCCCGCATTTCCAACAATTGATGCGCCGTTCTATAACGCGCGCGCTCAACTCCGCTCGTTGGGCACCGCCTTCGTGTTTTGCGGCCGCATGTTGCCGAGGCACGAAGTGAAGTACGGCCGCGGATACGCGCGTATCAATAGCCAGGCTGGCTGGTGTGCCTTAAACGAAGTCCAGCAGCGAACGTGCGTCCGGCACGAGTTAAGTGAAATTAATGTCCGCGAGTTAATTAAAGTACGCCTCTCTCGCCGCGGCCACCCCTGCCGCCGCCGCCGTCGTCGCCGCTCTGTCGTCGTCGTCGTCGTCGTCTGTGTAAAATCGAAATATGCCGCGCGTTGTCGATTTTGCGTTTCACAGCTTTGTTAATTAATTTTGGTGATATTTAACGGACTCCGACTTGCGATCGGCAAGCGCGATCTTTGAATTCGAAATTATTCCCATCCTTCCTGATGGAAACGATATACTCGCTGCCTAACCGGAATTTGCGAAATCTGTGACAATTTTATCTCATTTTCATAACGTTTTTCCGTTCATAAAAAAAAAATTTGAAGTAAAGCGCGAAATTTTTCAACGTGATGTAATTTTCAAAGTGGGCGCTAATTTTCTGGATACTTAACCTCCCTCCCTTCCGTGAACGTTTATTCGTGTTCAAAGACGAGAGCATAAAAAAATTTGTAAGTAATAGCGCTGCGCGCGTAGAGAGAGAGAGAGAGAGAGAGAGAGAGAGAGAGAGTGCTACAAAAAGCTTCGAGTTTTTCGAAAGAAATCAGGTTAAAATTTCCATATAAAAGACTCGAGGCTCCCAGGTCCTCCAGTGTCCGTTTCCAATGAAACGGAATATCAATTATCTTTGCAATTACAGCAATTAATACTCATTCCAAGCGGAGGCCGAAGAAGAGAGTGTCTCTTTGAGAGTAACCGGGAAGATGAGGGAAGGGGAAGAGGGTGAGCTTTATGCGTTATGGCGCATCACAAATAAAAGTCTCATCCACAGAATCCGCGCGCGACCCATTATTGCTCAAATCGTATCCCCTTTTTAAATGTTTTTATTATCAAGCGCATGTATTAATTATCTCCGCAATTAAAAGCAATTAATAATGATCGCCTGAAAAAGCCGTGCTCTCACGCGTCCACACGCACGTTGCGCAAAGAAAGCTCTTGAAAAAAGCTCTTCTTCTTAACAAAAAAACCCGCGAGCGTCTTTTTTTTTAATAAAGAAAACTTTTCTTTCCCGCGTGTACATGTACTTGTACCGATATAGAGATATTTTTAAATATTTCTCAAATTCGATTCGGAACACCGCGAGACCTCGAAGAATTCTCGTGCAATGAGAATCAGAATGTGCGCGCCGTAAAGATTTGCGCGCGCGTCAGAAATGTGAACGAAGGTCAATTTCGCGAACTATTTGGCATACGTCCAGAACCTCAAGAAGCTTTTCGCTAAACTTCGGTTTTATTTCTCTTCTTATTGTTCTTCCGTGTGTGGCGCGATAACATGCAACGCACGATCCGCATATCCAAAAAACCTTGAATGACTCATACAACATAAAGATTAAAATACCGTCTAAATATTTGCGATTTTAACTCGAACATTTTGCGATGATCATTTAACTTAAAAAAAAGGACCATCATTTAATTTTATTAAACATTCAGGACACATTTGATTTCTTATTATAGAGCCGAATTTAATTTATATTTTTTGACTAAAAGTAAATGTATTTTTAAATATCCGCGCGAACTGGATAATTAATTTTTGTCAATTAACTTCGATCTCTGTATATAGTGACTTTTCGTATATTTGATTTAAGCAAATTCGCTTCTCGCTTTATTTCGCAGTCGCGTGTTTTGCCACTTAGCGACGAGGTTTTTTAATAAAATCGATCAAAGCGCGATCGGGAGAGGTTTTCGTGATTTAACTAATCCGCAAGCCATTCTTTCGATTGTGCTAAATGAACTTTTTAACCGAAATAGTTGCGGGATAAAACGTCGGGGGTAATAGAATCAACGTTTTGTGAAATATTGTTCCGATAATCGAAGGATCGGTCGAGCAATTCATCGAAATTTATCAAATTCGATATTTATTAGAGAGCGAGAGAGAGAGAGAGAGAGGGAGTGCGTGCGTGCGCGCTATGTGTGTGTGTGTGTGTGTGTGTATCAAAATTACGAGCGCGCGTGCATGTTGAAAAAAACGCATCAAGCGTCACACATGAGGAACAATATTCGCGCTGTTCTTTTTCCGATTACGGAGGCAGAGAAAAAAACCATCTGATTCTCTTGAAGACAACGGTGCGACAAAGCTGCGAGAAAAGTCGATCTTGCGGAAACGCAGCAATCTCGTGACATCTCGTCGAAATTCGCGTGAGCGCGCACGCCGCTATTTACGCGATAATTCATCGCCATCGGGAAACGAGTTATCGCGTTTCATTGTGTAGCGCGATATGTCTCCCTCCGATGTAATCATAGTTGTAATAGTCTCGGATATGTGCGTCGATGTAATATGCGCGTCGCGCGTATCTGACTCGATCGATTTCACGTGCGTTCGTTGAATTGAATACCGCCGTGCGCAACAATGTCACTCTTTTTTTCGAATTTCTACACGGATTGATACATACGTGGTGTTTGTCGAGGAATTTACTCTTTCAATATTATCATTTTATTAGCATGTTTTTAGAGAGCAATTAGAGTTGGAGTTAAATTTTAATAAGCACTCGAGAATCTTCACCGATCTTCAACATTTAAAACGTGAGATATCACTCGATACGTGCATGTGCACATTATTGCTTATAATAATAATAATAATAATAATAATAATAATAATAATAATAATAATAATAATAATAATAATAATAATAATAATAATAATAATAATAAAAGACATCTGTTTGACAAAAGTCTTAACAAAACTTTCATCTAGTATCTAAAAATATTTTTATGTAAATATTGTCGATATTCATTGTATGTTAAAAGACACACGCATCTTCTAAAAAATTCGCGAACAAAACCTTCCATTTATTACTGCCGTTGTCAAGCGTGATTACAAATTTATACCCAAGTTGTTCGGTCAAACGAACGAAATGTGAATGAATAAGAAACACGCTGTACTTTCGACCAGTATATTTTTTTTCCCTTCGACGCTAATGAGAAAACGAATAATATCATTGGCCATTCTTGTAACTGCAGCAGCAGCAGCAGCAACAGCAGCAGCAGTAGTGTGCAATCAGCAAAGCTGAAATACGGTATAGTAAAGAACCGACCACGAAATTATTCACGACCGATCGATAGACGGAGAGCGCGCGCTGTCGGTTGACGCGTAACTGAATTTCAGGGTGTCTACGGATAGCATACGAAGGACGATGTGTTTTTTCTATCTACTACGAGGAGAAAACCGTCGCGCACAACATTCTCCGAGTCTAGCCGTTGTCGACGTTTATTTTTTTACCTGTAAAGTCAAAATTATAAGATGCGCAACAACAATTGCGCTGTGTGAAGACTCGCGAAAGACAAATATCGACAAATAGTTTGTTTTATTTGTCGTGCAGTCTATATGTATAAAATAAGAATTTTATGTATACAACTAAGCAGAAAAATATTATAACAAATTCTTCCCAGAACGCAAAACGATTTAACAAAATTATTCTTGCAAATAATTTTATTACATATATAGGATGTCCCAGAATTGGTGTGACATCTCTCGTAGGCAGGTACACGGAAAAAAAAGTTTTGCTATTATATGGTTAGCAAAAAAAATTGTTGACTCTACGAAATATTTTGTTTCATCAACAAAATGTTTTGTTGGCGAAACAAAAATTTTAGTAAACTTAACAAATGTTTTTTTGCTGGCCATATAATAACTAATTTCTTGCTATTCTAGCAAATCTTTTTTTTCCGTGTAGAAGGAATAAAACTGAGTCGAAAAGTCCTGAAGCATTTTTTTCTATTATTTATAATAAAGGAGTAATTATAGAGTAAATCAGGCCAATCAGCGCCGATCTTTAGCCAGGCGCACGTGAATCGCGCGGAGCGCTCACACACACCAGGCGCGTGGCTCACTGACGTGCGCCTGGCTAAAGGTCGGCGCTGATTGGCCTGATTTACTCAACAATTACTCCTTTATTATAAATAATAGAAAAAAATGGTTCAGGAGTTTTCGACTCAGTTTTACTCCTTCTACGAGAGATGTCACACCAATTCTGAGACACTCTGTATATATAATATTATATTATGTATATTATATTATACATAAAATTCTCATTTTTTATCGGAGAAAGTCTGTACATTATTGATAAAGAAAAGGAAAAAAACAATCCTTGTCGAGCCAAGTGCGCAATGATGATGTCCAGTTCGAGCTCACGTGTGTCCGCACTTTTAACTGCGAAAGTTAGAGTTATCGCTAACAAGCGATGGATCACACAAGTCTCTGTGTATAGCACTTTCTCTTTATTTATCTCTCTCTCCCTCTCTCTCTCTCAATATTCATTTGCTCTAGGTATATGTATGTATCTCTCAAGAAAAAGAGAAAGAAGGAAAACCGGAGTAAGAGGAGGAAGAGAGGAAGAGAGGAAGAGAGAAAGAGAGAGAGAGAGAGAGAGAGAGAGAGAGAGAGAGAGAGAGAGAGAGAGAGAG
>NW_018021058.1:48252-59654 GCF_002006095.1 Pseudomyrmex gracilis
GAAAAAGAGAGAAAGAGAGAGAGAAAGAGAGAGAGAGAGAGAGAAAGAGAGAGAGAGAGAGAGAGAAAAAGAGAGAAAGAGAGAGAGAAAGAGAGAGAGAGAGAGAGAGAACGCGCAATTATTATCGATCGCAAAAAGAGGGTAAGAAGTTACGTCCGTTGTAAACGGTGTGGGATGTAGGTACGTATACATCGGTTTACTCACTTTAAAAATAGCCTGTAGAGTACGGCGCTGAAGGTCTGTGAAAACTAGCCGCGGTTTCTTGGGGGCGGCCTGTTGGTGTTCTGCCTGATTCGCCATCTCGTCTTTCCTCTTGCATGCTGAAATTACACGGAATCGGTGAGAGAGAAAAAATGGTGCAACGAGAACAAGGTCGCAGTTTTTTTTTTTTTTTTTTTATATCAAACGCACGCGCTTTCGAGAGAAACGCGAGTTTAGAAAACACGCGCGCGTTTTCCTTCGCATATTGTTATTACGGCATGCAATCGACCAGCATTGGAAGTTTCTTGAGTCTCGGACAAGCCATAACTTATAGAGCCAAAATCGATAGCAGCGTCTAGCCTCGGTTGCCTCTATAATGATAACGAGGTTCGCATGTGGCAAAATAGTCCTTCTTCTAAAACGCCTGTTTATTATTGAATGACAAATACCGGACTTTAGATCTGATAGTTTTTGAGTATCGGCTAATTATTCGGTAATCCGTGAAAACTCTTGAGAATTACACTCTTGAGGATTACACGTTGCCCGCTCGTTACACAAATGTTTTACATTACGTTTTGAAATTTTATAGGTTGCATAAATTGAATTTAAAAAGAAACTAATTGAACTATTTTTTATGACATTTTCCTCATGTGAAGATTGATGTCGATCGAAATTAGACGCTACTATCGGGACGAAAATTTCTTTTCGTCGGGTGAAAATCTCGCGTCATATTCCGATCGCTTAATCAAGTTCTTCAATTCGCGTTCTTCCATTCTTGAAATACAAAAAGGCCCGAACACTGTGACACGCCGTAACATTTTTCCACGTTTCCGTATTCTTGCTTCTGCGCCCCCTAAATGGGTTTAATTGACGATAATCGCAATTACGGAACGAAAAAAAGTGCACAGAGATAGAAAGAGGAGCGAAAAAAAAGGATGTTATGAAAGAGAAAAAGAGAGAGACACAGAAGGGATCGCGGAGAGAGGTGGTGAATAAGAGAAAAATGAAGTTGCGGATTTTTCAAACATAATTTAATCGTACTTACTTCCGCGTTGTGGAATCTGTGCAGCTGAAAGCAGAAAAAAAAACCAATGTTAGTCAGAGTAGAAACAGATAGATATCGCACGACCTTTCTTTTGCCTTTACTTATTTATATTTTTTTTTCTTACAGGTCGTTTTTACTTTCGTCTCGTATTTCTTTTCGCGCTCAAGACAAAATATACATTAAAATTGATTGTATAAGGTTAACGTTAATAACGTGGCATGTTCACAAGTCATTATATATACGAGTATAATATATATATATATAGGAAGGAACTGAGTTGCATACACGAATTCCAAACTTAAAACTACTCTGGCTGATATAAGTCATACACATTACTAAAGGGGGTACGAAAAGGGCGGCGAGAGGGGCGGATGCAAGTGTCCACAGATTCGCATTCTCTCGTTCGTATATATGGATGGGCGGGGGCAAGAAGGGGAGATGCGATGTGGCAAAGGAACTTTAATCTGAAAGTTCGCGAGGCCCGAGAGCTTTCGCGAGTCTCAGATTCGAAGATTCGTGGATCCAGTTTTGGAGAATTTTTAATTTCCATTTGTCCGAGAAGAAGATTGAAATATTAGTGCAACAAAAGAATTTTGCTTCGATTAAAAGCTTACGTTGATAATTTTGTCGTTCGTACGTAACAATTAATAAACATGACAACAAAACGTCATGCAAAATAAATTTTGTTTCTACGCGCGGATATTTTCGTCGTGCCGGAGACTTAGAGGATCCAGGAAACTAGGAGTCCGTGATGTAGAAAAGCGAGCTTTGTGTTTTTGTCTTTTTGTGTAGAAACGGATAATGTTGGCGTTTTGTTTGCGGAGATCGATATATTTACATACATATATATACACACACATGTATATGTATGTATGTATGATATTTTCATGTGATCTCTCTTCTCTCTGAATAACATGTCAGTGTGTGCCGAACGCGAACGATTTGATTAGTTGATCACGAATTAGATTTTCATCCTTCAAGATGATACGTCTTTGCGCGAGGACGAGAGAAAAAATTATTTCAAGCATTTTCCGTGCCATCGCGTGAGAATTACAGTAAATCCGGATTATTCAATCAATTAATCCGCTTAATAATAAGCGCACAAGTAGTCACGATATATATTGATGATGACAATTGATTTTATATTTCCTGCACAAATTTCTTATCGCTCGAAGATGCGATTGATTTATAAACTCTTTTTCAGAAACGCGCGGGATCTTCGCTTTGCGCAAAAATAGAAGATGTAAGAAAATTGACCAAAAAATATATGTATATTCTTTTCTGTTTTAGATGAATATTGAAAGAAATTCAACAAGATTGATTAAAAATATTATTCGAGTAATTATGTAGTTTACGTACTTATAATAACGATAATTTATAAATGACGCGCGTACAGTTTAAAATATAAAATAAATCAATGTGACTTTATACTTACATTTTGTTATTATTGAGTAATATCGAACGTGTACATCGCAAGAATATACTTATCAAATACAGCTATTTTGAAAAAGAGAACAAACACGTCAAGCTCTTGCGGTATTCGGTTTTCCGTAAGTTTTATTACACATATATTTGCATTGTATGTCAAACGATACGAAGTCGTATCGAGAGAGCTCTCTGAAATAATAAATCTAAATCAATGTTACATTTTGATACGGTTTCGGAAATAAATCGCGTTTCTTCCTGAAACAAGCCTGTTTTTGAAATGTATAAAACTGTATAAGAGAGCTCGGCGGTTTTCCATTTAATTTTACAAGTTCACGAAGAGAGAATCGTTGACTTTCCGCAGAGCAAAAAAAAGTAACACTCCCGATCCCTAAATTGCGGCTGCGCGACACGCACATACATGTACACACACTCACGACACAGGACACATACATGAAATAAATGCATAATAATTGATCACCAGGCCGCACAAAATTGTTAATAGCTATTCGAACGCGCAATAGCCCCTCCATTCATCTATGAAATAACTATATTTTGTTGTTTCGAGTTTAATGGCCCTTGTCGATCGATATAAGCGACGATGTCTCGTTTATAATAATAACAACGACTGCGTCGTTTTCAATTTGACCGTAAAATTAGTTCGAAATTGAAAATGATCTCGACTTTTCACGTCACGCGCGTCCACTCTTCTCTTCTTTCCTTTCATATTAGGTATGTAAATTAAAAAAAAAAAAAAAAAAAAAAAAAAAAAGAGCAATTGTTTCGCTTTATTCATTTTTTCCGATGGCGATATCGAACGGAGAAAAAAATGTTATATTTAAGACCCATTTGCTCGCGAGTCTTTTATTAAAACCTTTAAAATCCTTTGCGCGAGAAGAGGCGGGAGACACACACGTCTCTTTTCTTTCGTTTTTTTGCGATTTAAGTAAATGAATTATTGTCATTAATAATATTGTCATTTACAGAATGTTAAATATTTTCGTTGAGGATATATGCTGCTTATCGAGCAGAGAAAGAAATATAGAAATACTCCAGCAAATAAACTGAGAAGGAGAGTAATAAAAGAAACTCGGAAAAATTTGAGGTCTTCTTTCGTGTCCATTCGTAAAAAGTTAATTTTCCAACAAAGCGTATATCGATGAAAAAGAGAGAGTGAAAGAGAAAGAGAGAGAGAGAGAGAGAGAGAGAAGAGTGAAAAGGAGAGAGAGCAAATGTCGATTCGTGTTGTGAGAGAAATGAAACCGTTAGAAACGAGACTCGCGCGTGGTGTCGCCGACACGATCGCTGGAGAGCAAAAGTCGCAGGACGGTCCGCGAGATAAACGCGAAAGGCAATCGTGTGCCATTAGCAAGCCGCCGATAACGAGTGAAAGAAGCGCGCGCGAGCCGGGAGGAAAAATGGCACAGAGAAAAGAGGGACAGCTTCGGCAAGCGGAAAAGCCAGGAGGAAGGGAGGATGGAAACGGTAAGGGCAAGCGGATGGGACGAGATGGAAAATTGACGCGTTCATTATTGCCCGGAGCTTTGGGGGCGGAAAACAAAGATAGAGAGAACGAGAGTGAGAGAAAAAGAGCGGAGAGGTCGCGCGAGTCATCGGTGATCGACTTGCGAGGGCCACAAAGTGCGCCTCTTCCGGCGCTCGAGACGATTTATTTATCCGACGATTGACAAATCCGCCAGCTTGAATAATAACTATAATCGCGCGCTCATCGTTAAATAGTCAAATTTGATATATTCGGTATATGATTTTTTTTTTTATAAAACACATTTTACGAAATTAGTTTTAAATAAATGAAATTTATTAGAATTACTTCTAAAATGTTAAGTATTTTTTTACAAATATTTTATTTCTTATACTAGTGTTTTCGATTGCAAATCACTTTATTTCTTTAATACACGCAAAAGTTTTGGAACTAAAGACGAGATAATGAAATTGGCCGGGGAATTGCGACAGCATATTCGCGAAACACATATATTCAAGTGCGATCAAAAATCGTTTTATTTTAGCTGTTATAACATATATCATATTTATCGTTCTATCGCACGTAATTTCATTTAGCGCTTTAATCGGAGATTACATATTTGTTAGACATGAGTTGTGAATACGATCGGAAATTGCCAGCAAATTAGAATAAAACAGAGAGGAAAACGCTCGCTCGCGAATTGTCGATTCTGTCAAATTATCGCGTATTAATCAATTTATTTATAATGCAATATGAAAATAAAAGTTATCTTTCTTACGCGTTTTCTAAGATTCCGGGAAATCAAACGGTAAGACGCGGTTTTTTACAGCGATATTTTAAATTGGCGTTAATTCAATTTGTTACACAATGTGTTAACACAATTGTCAAATATCGTAGTGATTTTTCTACGAGCGTTCGATATTTGGCGATATATCAAAATATATGAAATTTTGTACACTTTATACACTGCGTGTCCGAATTTTTGTCTAGCGCGACATGTAAAATATTTTACTGTTTGTGAAAACTGTTCTGAAGAATTCTTGATGATCTCCCGAAAATAAAAATATATACATATCTTAAGTAATCAAATGGTTACACGAAAAACCACAATTTATATCTCGACGCGGCACAATGAAGCATTGATGTATCCCACTTGCAAAACTTTTTCGGACGACGGTCTTCCAGACGACCACTTTTGCACTTTATATGACTTTGAAAAATAACACGAACAAATTTGACCAAAGACATATCTCAAAGAAACAACGATATTGCTAATTATTAAATTAACATTAATCGTGTACAAAACAAAAATGAGGATCCGACGTCATCCGTGTAACACAAAAAACTATTTGATCTCGACTTATGTTTAATTAAATCTGCAAATAAAACAAATATCTAACTATGGAATTAGAACAATAAAGTCGAAGGTGTTACCACAACCAGGGATGGTTAACATATATCGAGCGAGTTTGTCAACGAAGCGGTCACTTTGACGAACAGTCCCGGTGGCCAACGGCAGCCAATCAGACCGCGTGAAAAATCTGGTGGGCCATGCGCGCGCGCGAGCGAGCGAGCGCGTTTAATCAAACGTGCTTCAAAGTCAACGACAATGTACTCGTTTGTGTGGATCGCGCACATATGTGTCCATGCACATGTATGTGTGTCTGTATTACAGACGAAGGTAACAAAAGCGGAAGTGGTAGTGTAGATGCTCCCGATGCTTTGTGTTCGTCGAAGAGAGACGCTATTTGCACGAACGAGAAACGCTCGCAACAGTTTTCACGTAGGTCAAAAGGTTACAAAACGGTGTCTTGCCAGAAAGCGCACGAGAAAAGGAAACTCTCTTGATCGTCGTCACTAAGTTTAAACGCGGATTTAGGTCGAATATAACTGAGGAACTCTATTTCCGTGCGGCGTGTGCACGATAATAATATAGACATTAAATTACAGTACAATGTTTTTCATTTAGAAATTTCATAAATAGTAATTTTAATCTTAAAAATAACGACTACAAAGATTAAAAATTTTAAACAAAATAAAAAAAGAGCCAAGACAAATTTCGAAAATTCTGAAGACTGCCGAATCGACTTAAGAAGTCAGTGTGATGTATACCGGATAATATAGTTGGATAAATTGCTTCATTTTCCAATCAAAATCGAGTTTGTCATTCGACATAAGAAAACGTTGGAGAGTGGGCCACGTTTGGCCACATAGCTTGAGAGTGGAGAAGTCGGGCCGCTGTTTGGAATAAGTCAAGAATGATTGCGATCTTGTTCCCGAACGAGGAGACCGTGGGCGTCACATGGCCTAAATAGCTCCTTGATATATTGATACATATATATGTATATTTTTATATACGTATATATGTATATATATAAATGTGTGTGTAATATGATAAAAGAATACACTCGCACGCTTAGCCTTCGGCCGGTCCTCGATTATGTGTAACGAACTCGGGGTTTATACTCCGACAAAAAAATATCCGAAGTAAACTGAAAAAAATGACGATTATATTCAGAGACAAGTCAATAAGATTTGATTTATCGTTTTAAAAAATGCATTTTAAATATGAAAAATTATTGAAATTAAATATTCTAGTTTGTTTCGGATATAAATAATGTTAGGTGTTTGCAAAAATGTAACTTTTATAGAGTATCGACAAAAAACAAATAAATAAAACAGTGAAAAAAATCATATACAGTTTCTTCGAGTTATGAGAGAACTCTCACTTGTCAAAAATCTAACGATTCTGTTTAGGCGTGACGTTCATCACAGGAGTTCGCGTTTCTTCCGCGGGGAAGTTTGCGACTGCACTCCAGCAGGCTTCTTTCGGATTTTCTAGTTTCGTCGAGATTTATGGTGGCGATTCGATTTTATTGCTTATTGCCCCAAGTGCACCCGTCGATATTCGCAGTGTCCTATTTTGAAGTCCTTTTTCCCTTCCTCTTTCGTATCCTCTCTCCCTCCCTCCCTCCCTCTCTCTCTCTCTCTCTCTCGTGCAACTCTCTACTTCTTCTACTTCAACTTAGCCTGTCACGTCTTTCTATTTTCCTGTCTTTCTCTAACGCGAATTCATCGATTAGAGAACAATTTAAGTACGTAAGTATTATTAGAAAAACGCAATAATCTATAGACAAATATTGTTTTTTGCAATTTAACTCCGTGTATTATAGTTATTCCATGCAAAGAATGGAGCGGATAATTACATTATGCGATGCAAAAGTAAATAAATAAATAGATTCACGCACACACATCATTGTACACATACGCATAGATAAACTGTCTATCGCCTGAAAATACAATCGCGATGTGAGAAAATGAATGATTTCGACTATTCGATAGAGTTTCTTTCACTTTGTTTTAATTGATTGGTTTTAATTTCCTCGATTTAATCATTATATCAAATTTCGGCACTTGCGTAGATGTTTTGTGTTCATTGTGATAATCACTCGATATATATATATATATATATATCTATATATGTAATAGTTCGTGAAAGATACACCTGACGCGCATATGATACAGCACAGAAAATTCAACTATGTCGTAAACGTAAGTGTTCGCGCAACACGATTTTCTGAACGATTACAGATTAACGTATGAAAACCGATCATTAATTCACGGATACGTCAAATATCGTATCGCGAAATATGTAACGCGCAAACCGCGATAACCATTTTCGCTGAATGCGTAACTACGTTTGTAATACTTACGTGTGTGTTTGCACGCACAACATTGAACCTAAATACAATTGAACGTTATTATACATATTTTACGACCTCGGGCTGACCTTTAAAGAAACTGTAATTGAGCAGCCAGTTCTCCAATCGTCTTAAATACACACTTTGTTTAAAGAAAAAAGTAATTGGAGTAACAATATAAACTCTCTCTATTTTATTTTCTATTATTAAAAACTTTACTTAAGACGATTTGAAAAAAGCATTTAAACGTCATGTGTGAAGTCGTATATAATTATTTATACATATATAGAATAAATTATACTATCAGAAATCGAACAATATTATTCACATCTAATGCTGTATGATATACGCGTCGAGTTTGTTTTTGGAAAAGGGGTAAGGATCGTTTATATCTTGTGCTTGATTTTTTTTTTTGACATTCATGCTTTGTCTTATCTCAAGAGGGGCAAGGATTTCGACTATATATTACGTGGGGTAGGTTTTTACGGTCGGGGGTAAGGGCATGGAAAACACGGGCAAGAGAGTATACTACCTTGGTTAAACAGCTATTTGTCAATCCACTTAACAACTAAAGGTGATAAAAACTCTTAATATAACAGCTCTAGTTTATCTGGCGGGAGAGGGTGTTCTGCACGCAGCAAGATGCTCGCGTCTATCGAAACATCGCATTCTCACGCAACGCAATCAACGCGCTCGCCCGTAACATTCAAGAACTCGAATTGTTTTTCTGGCACAACTTGCGAATTACTTTTATTGTTCCAAAAAGATGCTAAAAGTTGCGGAATTTTAACATCTTTTGTTTTTGTCGTGAGAAATATATATACGTATGATATACGTATATTATACTCGCGGAAGAAAAAAATTTTTAGTTTTCGTCAAAGTTAGAGAAATGAACTTTGGTTAAAGTTGATAGGCGAGCGTGAAGACAGCGAAGACTCATCGTGACATTCGGCGTGGCAACAGTTCGTCTAAAGATCACTTTCCCCGTGTGATACGTCTTCGTGTCGTGTGCTCTGCAATAAGGACAAAGACGCGAGAAACAGAGAAAGGTACCAAGAAACGAGGGCGCGCCGACTTCAACGTGAAAGGGTGGTTGCTCCGTTACTCCAGTACGCGTTCGTTCGCTCGTTCGCCTTCGTCGTTCTCTGTCCTCATTTTCATACCGTTGCACAACAAACAAAACTTTCAAACCGCTATCGTCGCGCCGATCTCGCGAAGTGTTCTTTCCGGTGTGATTTCGGAAAAAAACAACGCAACAGAAAATTAACACAAAAAATTAAAAAAAAAAAAAAAACAAACAAAAAGAATATTAAAAATCTATAACCGTTCCCTAAATTCTATTAGTTATTTTATACTCTCTTCGTAAAAATTCGATCGTGAAATTATTATTCCATGAATATTTAAAAGAGCGGAATTATACATTTTCTTTCTTAAAAAACTTTTTACTCCCATGTAATAAAAAAAAAAGTGAGTCACGTAACGCGCAACAAAAAAAAGTATTGTGCAAATATTTGACGAACGAGGAAATATGATTAATCACAATTAGTTGTTTTTATCAAGTAATAATATTTTGTGAATTTGTTAAATAAATAGCCTTCACGTCACGCTCCCTCGGTTTATGCACTTTGCAAAGTCATGCGGTGGCGGCGGCGGCGGCGATGTAACGCCCTTGTAACTGCAAGTTAGTTTTATTCAGGGACACCCCGTTAGCGTGAGCAAGCTTCTTTCAGTTGTTTCAAAACGTTGTTCCCTGTACTCGTTTTATGAGGCGCATCATGCCTCTTCGGGTCAAATCGAGCAACGATGCGCCTCGCGGCTTTCATCGTTTGACACAATTCGAACGATGAAGACGAACCAGACAGACTCGAAGACGCAGAACGGAGGGGAAAACTTTCATCTTTTTGAGTTACGTAATATTGATATATGTATAATATTATAGCCATGCAGTATGTACTCTTTACTAATATACTATATATATATATATATACATATATATATATATAAATCGAGAGATATATACATACATATATATATATATATATGTATATAAAATTGATATTAAAGCCCGGTGGCGTTTTATTGAGAAATTTCATATCTCTCCTCTCTCTTCTTTCAAACAATCGACTGACCGACTGACCGTATCGTCCCCCCTCTTTTTGCTTTTCAATCTCTCTTTATTCCTTCTTTACTCCGTATACAAGCTTATTATTCCCTCTATTTTTGTTTTCAGGCGATGCAACTCTCGCGTGAAACGCGTTACTTCTCGCGATCTTCTTCCGTTCGTTTTTTTTTTATACATATATATATGTATAAAAAAATTATATATATTATAAACGTTACACCGAAGCGTCGAAATTTCGCATTCCGATACCAATCGATCTAAGCGTCTTCCATGAGGAGACGAGGCTTCGGTATTTGTGTTTACAACAACGTCGAGAAATAATCGGTGCGGATCGCGAGAAGTGTCGCGGATTTCAAAGGTGTTTCGGGGTTGTTCTCTCTTTTTTTTTGCCGATGTATTTCAATCATCAGGTGTCGTGTGTTACAAAACAAACGGATAACACATCGTTATCTTCTTCCTCGCGAAGAATCTCAGATCAAATTTCGAATAATTTGTGTGCGTCAAATTATCGGGACAAGTTTTTAGTTTTTGAAAAGATAAAACTATACTCTTTGTGTAGAACTTTGTCTCCTGATTTTTGTGTTAGTGGTGTTCTCGTGAATACGTGTGTGCGTGTGTCCCAGCGTGATTTCGTGCTTGCACTGCCTGATCGAGCGAACGCATGGATGACGAGATCGATCATAACCTTCGCAAAGAAAACATGATCAACGAAGGTTTGCCTCGAGAGAGCGATGAGAGCACATCGTTTTTTTTTTTTTTTTTCGGTGCGTGTCTCGGAAGCGAGGGGATTAGGCAAGAAAAAAAAGAGGATTCCATTCACATCGTCATTCGTGACAGAGAGATTTATTCCCGTGCTTCATTCATGAGAAGAAGAGACAGTGTCGGTGATTCTCAAAACCGCAATTTAAACCAATAATGTATTCGCGACAGACTTTTTGTTCTCTGTTAATATCGCGCGAATGAATCAACATCATATCCCAGATGTTTTATATGTATGAACTGTGTGATTTTTCGAACAACAGTCACTCCAATGCGCGCAAACAAAAGAGCGAAAAGAGAGAGGAAAAAAAATAGAAGAGTTAATATAACTGTCGTTTTATGTCACTATCATTGTGTTATGTCATCGTTAAAGTTACGTTTTCATCAATGTTATATACCGATACGGGTTTGTTCGCTCTCGCTGTCGCTGACCGAAAGCGCTCGCCAACCAAAATAAACGGGGGAGAGCCGATTAATCTCATTGTTAATGAAACCGGAAACTCTGAGCGCTAGCTACTTATCGGCAAACCGATATTACTGTCATGTCGCGGTTTTGTTTTAATCTCGAAACAGTTGCTTGAAATACATCGACAATCGTGTATCGCTCTCTCTCTCTCTCTCTCTCTCTCTCTCTCTCTCTCTCTCTCTCTCTCTCTCTCTCTCTCT
>NW_018021058.1:59700-61781 GCF_002006095.1 Pseudomyrmex gracilis
CTCTCCCTCTCTCCCTCTCTCTCTCTCTCTTCCTCTCTCTCTCTCTCTCTCTCTCTCTCTCGCGCGCGCGCAAGCGCGGATCAACGTGTCTTTCATTCTGCAGTAATAGAACTATAGGAAGATCCATTTGAAAAGTCACGTGTCCAAATAAAAGCTATATAAAAGCGTAATAAAAAACACAATGCGCTGCTATCTTAATTTCTCCATCAGAATAATGAGACATCCTGTGCTTTCGTTGTTATTCTGCGAAACTTATATTACATACGCATATATTATCTACAACTAATTAATGATAAAAGAGATATAATTGATGTAAATAAGATATGTGAACAAACGTAATCATTAATTTGATCGCGGCGACAAAAATGACACAAATATTATACAAATAATATAGAAAACGCGTGCGCGTCTCCTGCACGACGAAATTTTCGCGATCCGGAAATGATAAACTCGGGGTAAACAGCAATTATGGTTATGAAGCGTGAAAAATTAATGAAACACAGAAACCAATTAACAGCGCGAAGCCAATGCGTTAGGATCAATTCGGTTTTCTCATAGGTCACGGTAATTATTCAATACACCATTTGCCGCGTTACATCATTCAGCGAGTATCATCATTAACTTAATTATTTGCACAGGCTACGCCGATAAACACGCGCAATTTTCAACGGAGCGTTTTTGAAATGAGGAATATATTGTCTCGTCTCTCTCTCTCTCTCTCTTTCTGCAGAATGGAAGATGCTCGTTTTTTTTCTACGAAATGTGCGAAAGTTCAATCGCGTCGTCGTCTCGCGCGTGAGTTTTTCCGTGGGTGGCATTGTTTATTCTCGACGTTTTCTTTCCCTTTTTTTCTAAATAAACTGTTAAGTATATATCACAATAATTCTTGTTATTTCTTGCGTTACAAATTCAAACAAACAAAACTTGCTACCAAAAGCTTGCATTTTGCGACTTATATCTTTTATTTTTGAGTATATTTTGCAATCTTTCTTTTTTGTCCTTTAAAAACAATCGTTTAATTCGTTTCAATTATAGAAAAGATAGAAAAATACTTGTTGTTATAATTTTAATGCATATTTACAAATTTGTCGCGCGCTAAATATAAACGATATAGCTACTAATTAAGTTGAATGGAGTAAACACAGATCACACTCGAGAACGAACGATACATATTTAATTTCTTCTTGCGTCACATCAATATATTGGCCAATACCACTCACTTCCGGTATCATTCACAGGGTTATTCCGCGACTTCAAACTTTTCTTTGGCGAGAAAAGTGTGTCTTTCTTGAATTTCCGCGAGGTTGATTATCATTTTATCGAGATATTAATTGAATATTAATTGAAGGTTGGTCGCCAGTGAAATGACCAGTGAACAACCCTGCCGATGACAAGTGGACGTTTCACCCACTCGCGAGCGATCGTGTCCTTGTCAAATCGGATCAGTTTTTTATTGTCGAGTAATTTGCCGCGTGTAATTTACACTTACATTTCTCTTTCTTCATACATACGCACATACACACATACACTCCTTTCTCTTGCTCTCTCAATTTTGTCATTCTATGTTTTTCTCTGTCTCTCTCTCTCTTTCACTCAAACTCTCACACCTTGATCTCTCTTCCGATTCGCATTATTTAGTTTCGAATTTAGAGTGTGGCTGCTCGGTAGTGACGAGGTTACCCGCAAGAATCGCGAGCGCTGCATCTCGCGAACATAAATCTACCCCTTAACTGCACACATCCCCATTATATCATCTGTTGTATATCGCCATTTGTTATTTACGTAATTTAAAGAGAATTTAATATAAAATATTCACATTTTCATAGTTATCCTTTTTGACAAAGAAAATCAATTCCGTAAAATTAATTTTATTTATCTTATTTTATACAATTCTTATAAACTGACAAACATGATAGATTGAAGAATGTTGAAATCAGTTGAGGGGTTAAAAAGTTGATCGTTGCTGATTCAATTTGGAATATAATGTTCCTATTATCCTCGAAACACACAGAGCTCCTCCATCATCCTTTTTTTCCTTTCTTCCCCTTTCTCGTTTCGTTATTCTTTTTTTTTTTTTTTTT
>NW_018021058.1:62011-80111 GCF_002006095.1 Pseudomyrmex gracilis
ATATATATATATATATATATATATATATATATATATATATACATACATATATATATATATGTATAATATATATAATATGTAAGGCGAATACATGTGGATTATACAGAGACCATAATCACGTGTGTGGCATATATATATATGTATGTATATATACATATATATATATATGTATATAAATATGTGTAAATATATATGTATATGTATATACGATTCATACAGGTACAGCGAGCGTGCATGTAGATATACTCATTTGTATATAATAGTATATTCATGTATATAAGATCTTTCCCAACCCTTGTGAGACTCGCTTGCCTTTTCAAGGGCTGTCGATGTTGGTTGCACAGCTAAATCAACAAACAGAACTCAGTCATAATGTATAAATGCAGCTCGCCATCGCTCACCTTTCTCTCTCTCTCTCTCTCTCTCTCTCTCTCTCTTTCTATCTCCCTCACCGTACGTTGCTTATTTCTGATCAATCTTTAACCTTCCTTCCCATTCGCGGAAATGCACTCGGCATCTGTTTCACTGCATCGTGCGCTTTCGATGCATTTCGTCTCCGAAATAAATTTGACAAAAGCGACCAAGTTACTCTCGAACAAGCGATACATTCGCGAATTTGTGATTGACCACGAAAATAGAGATCGGTGAAGGATTCTCGTCGTCTATACAATTTTTTTCGATAGTTTTGCGAGTCATAAAACAGCGAAAAAAACTTTGCTCGAAGAATTCTTCACTCAGACGCTATTATTATATGCGTATTTTCCTTCAGTCGGGAAAACTCGCGTCGCAGGAGGACGCGCCGAAGGCAGATGTCTCGCAACCGAGGCCTGCGGTCGCGGGGCATCCGTCAACTTGCGGCGCGACTCCGATGTCGAGCGCGAGCCTTTCGACTTTCGATTCGTCGCGTTTTTTCTCTCGGGAAAAATTGCGTAAACAACAACGACGACGCAGCGTACGTCTGCGTCGACGTCGCAAGACGCCATTTTTCCGCCGACACTTTTGAATCCCTCTTCCGCGGGAAATCCGAATACGATTTGCCGTTTTGCTATTTTTTTTTACCCCTTACTCGAGCGGCGGCTGCATAGAGGTTTGAAGACAAAACCAAAAACAAAAAAAAAATATAGTTAGGTCGAGCGAAAGAGAAAAAAAGATGAAAGAAAAGAAGAAGAAGCACCTGCGCCTATAAAAATATAGACACACAAAAGTTTGTACATATGCATGAGGGTCGATCGCGCGCGTGCGCGCGATCGATTCATCCACCAGTCAATCGAAAGCAATTGACGAAAGAGCTCAGCCTGGAAGAATAAGAGGGGAAGAAAAGGAACGAATCAACGTTTGGAAGAACGAACTGACTGAACCAAAAATGCAAAGGCAAGTCGTGTCGAACATATCATCGGCGAAGTGTCGTTGCGTGAACAGAGAGAAATCCGTAAGCATGATAATTAAGACGATAAATGTTCTCATTTTGAACTTTGAGAAAAATTTTATTGTATTGAAAATTCATATTTTGAACGTTATCGCGTTTCGACAGAGTCGAGTTGCAATGTGTCCGACGCCGGTGGCCTGTATCTCTTTCATCTAATATCGCTGAATAATTTTTTCAAAATAATTTTTTATTATTTTTATTTCGGAGACACCCGATGATATCGAGAAATGAAGCACGAAAAGTTTCAAGAACTGGCGCGATTCTCTTTTCTGTTCACGCACATATTTGTCTCGTGTGTGTCTGTATGTGTGTGTATGTGATGTCTGTGTAATATATAAAGACAAAGGTCAAAGGTTACGTCTCGAACCATTACAAACAATATTATAGTAATCTGGCTTCAGAACATGGTTAACCATAGGTGGAATTATTTTACGAAACACCGAAACTGAGAGACTCACAAGCAGGAAGAGGAGGGTGTTTTCCTTCGTTTAGAGTTGACCGATCTCACGTTAACATTGCGCATCTGGTAGTCTGCAATGCAAAACACATTTTGGTAGGGTCAGGGACAAACGACGGCCTTTGATGAGATGATGAGAAACGGAAAATAGGCGACTTCTCTTTCTCTCTTTATTTCACTCTTTCTCTTTGTCTCTCACTCACTCACTCACTCACTCACTCACTCACTCACTCACTCACTCACTCTCTCTCTCTCTCTCTCTCTTTCTCTTTCTCTCTCATTCTCTCTTTTTTATTCTCTCTTGTCGCCTTTGTAGAATTACTTCGACCAGACTCGCTGCAAAACACCGAATAATTAAGCGGTGTTTAATCAATCCAAATAGAAACATTTTCATGATGTTAATATTGCTACGATAAATTAACGACTCGATTAAAAATCAAATTTTCATAGTATTTATTACGTTTGTATTAGACACTTTGGTTACAAAAAAACAATTTTTTTATTAATCAATTATTTGATCATCGTCATAGATACATTTTTCTATCGTGACCGACAATGAAACGTCGCTTAATTACACGACAGCGACTCTCTTTCTGGTCGCCGTTTCTCTCATTTGCCGCTTTCTCCTCTCCGTCCTGCGCTCTTCTCTTTTTTCTCTTTTTACCACTCTTTGCTCCGACATTTTGTCTTTCACTCTATCTCTGTTCGTTAGGTCGGAGCAGCGCGCACAAGTCCCCTCTCTCGTCGATTTTCTCGTTCGCACTCTCTTTCGCCGCCCGTCAAAGAAAACAGGAGAGGTCGATAGTTGCAATCGATTACGATTATATAAATCGCAACACACTTCATGTGGTTCAAGTAAGAAACGATGGTAAATATGCATTGTAGGTCACACCTCACCGATTTCGGTGCGTTTTAGAAACGTTGTAGAGCAGGTCACGCCGAGTAATTATCTAAGACGTTGTCTACAATACAGTCGTAAGCCGTAAGAAATTGACCAATCACAATCGATTATTCTTCCGTGATTTGTCTGTGATTGGTCAATTTCTTACGGCTTACGACTGTATTGTAGACGGCGACCTAAAACAATTTCGTAGGGGACGACCTTTGGTTTCGAAGATATGGCAATTTAAAGTTTCTGAACAATACTATTTTTATGTACTTCTTTTTGTACGCGTTTAGACAGAGGGGCGACTTTGACCCTTTTCCTGCTCCCCCCTTCGGAAAATTATGTAAATACTTTCGATACGAAGCGACATTTATAATTGGATTCTGTGCAATGAAAAAATAAGAAATGACTTATATACAGATATTTTAGTTCTTTCTTATATTGAAGGCGGATAATGTTTTGTATCGTAATATCAAAAACCCGCTTGTAAAACGTTCCAGTAAATGCATAAAAACGCACACGTTCGCGATTTAAATTCCCATCTGCTCCGCACCATGAACATTTAATATGTGAATAACTTTACGATCAACAAGAAAATCTATTAAATTTCTCGCTGTTCTCAACAGAACTTAGAAATTCATGTAGTCGCATGTAGAAAGCTATTAACAAACTGCGTAAAAGTGAAATGAATTCTTTGACTAATTATGAATTACCTTGTAGCCTTTGTTTACATTTTTCAACACATCATTGTCCGACTGAACTTCACTGTTCGTAATATCAGCTCTTATAACATCTAAAGTATTAAAATTCTGAAAATTCAAATTGGCATATATCTCCTCATCCCCTGCGAAATTTTTTAAAATAATTACTCAGTATGACCTGTCCTACAACTAATATAAAGCGCAACAAACTCGGTGAGGTGTGACCTAAAATGCATATTAACCGGAATAATTGCTCCAAATTTATAGCCACAAACAAAAAGTTTATCTACAATAGATATTACTTAGTAAATTACACTTAATTATCAAGAAAATAACAATATATTCTTGTATATTGGTTAAAGAGTTTAATATTTGTACGTTTAATGTAAATTTTACACTTATTTATTTATTGACTCGACATAAAAAAAGAAGGGCGTTAAATCAGTGAAACAACAAGCAAAAAATATGTTTTTGACTTTATGTGACCGCGCGTAAATGTAACTTCTGATTCTACATCCGATTGCAATACAACTGTGTGACTACTTACGCGTCGTAGCTGACGAAAGGTAGATCCTTACTTGAATTGCTGTGTTTCGGATTCATTGATTTCTTTTTTTCTCAAGTTTGTTTTTGTTTGTTTTCTCGAGAGGAACCGAAACGGCGGCGAAAGGGAAGTCGCATAGGGACACATTTCGATTGAAAGTACCTTTAGATTTGCTCGCCGTTTTATAAAATACAGAAGTATATACGCCGCGTGTATCGATCGAGAGGAAGAAACGCAAATCAAATGGACAGACTTAACAAAGTCTGTCGTTGCGTTTCTCTCTTTCTTTCTCTCTCTCTTTCTCGCGTACATTCACGCACTCATTCACTCCCTGTTTCTCTCTCTCTCTCTCTTTCTCTCTCTCTCTCTCTCTCTCTCTTGCCTGGGGGCAACCGAAACTACTGGTAGAAGTCCACTCTAAATTCGAAACGAAATCAACGAGCCGAACCGAGCGGCCGCTTTTGCGAAAGCGGGAGAGAACTTCCTTTTGGTCTTCCGGCTCGATCGGTCAAGCTCTTGATCCACACAGCCGCTTCCTTTGGCACCGGAGCCGGAATCCGAGGATCCTGAAATCTCTCTGAATTCGACATTCCGGGAACTCGATAATCCAGAAATTCGAGCTCTCGAAAATCCGAGAATCCCATAATTAAGAGACTCGAGGATTCGAGAAAGTCTTCGACCGCAGGATCCACGGATTCTCCTCCGCCGGTCTTCGGATGTCTTCGAGGATCCACATGGATATTTTTACAAGAAACGTATCTTTTAGTTATTCGTATTCGTATACTACAATTAATAAATCAGATCATAACTTTATTTTAACAGAACAAATTGTCGAAATAAAAATTTTGGCTATACCGTACGGAAGCTCGAGGACGTCCTGGTCCTGAAAAGAAAATCGTTATATGCTTTTCCTGCGACAGGATGCAGAGAGCACACGCGCGCGTGTGTGTGCAATCTGCACGCGTACGCATGTATGTGTCGGGGCTGGGGGTGGTGGTGGGGAAGCATTGTTAATGCACGCCGTATTTAATCCACGCGAGAAGCGATCGGGGAACGTAAACGGACGTAAGCGGGAATAAAAAGAGCTGAATATCTGTCGGGACCGGCGATTTGCTCGTCCTCCTCGTCGTCATCCTCGTCCTGCGCTCGCGTCCATCGCTCCTTGTCCATCGACATCGCGCGCATGCACTTGCAGCCGATATATTTTTCCATTCGCCTACGTTCGTCGTCGTCTCTTTTTGCCTGCTGCGAGATGGACGATTTAAAAAAAAAGGAGAGAAGAAGGATAGAAAGGGGAGAGAGAGCGCGGGTTTGAGCGATCGGGAAGCTTTTTGGGACTCTCGCTCCACGCCGATTAGTCGCCGGAAGCATTATCGAACTGAATCAATATATAGCATACATATACATATATATATAGCGCGTATCTTCCGTCTTTCTCGTGTTTGAAAAATATATTTCCAACAGAAAATTAACCTTAGACCGCCGCGGCGCGCCGCCATGATGCTGCATGGCATCGCTATTAGGACGCTAGTATTGTACCGTATTTTAGAGAAGAATTCTCTTTCATCTGACTTGATTTGTGAGAAAAAATATTTAGAAAATCTAAATATGTTGTTGTGGATAGCGTAGTTTAGTTCTCGCCGTAATCTGAGATACAACATTTATTGATACACGATTATAGCTTGGTAATAATACTGGTAAAAATACTGTGTATTGAAAGACTTTTGCAATTCGACTTCAAAAACGTAACCAGCGATATGAAAAATCTCCAGAAACACCAGTTTTCAATTTGAAAATTTTCAACTTTTCACTTCCGTTCCCCGCCAACCTGGTGCCGATCGGAGCCGGATGAAAATTTAGGGCACTCCACGCACTATAACAAAAACTCAATTTATATACAAATGTAGCGGAAAAATACCATGTGTTTTTAATGAAAAAAATGCTGGCGGTCTAAAGGTTAAATATGTAAAAAGAATCTTATATCGCTTTGTGTACTCTTCGATCTGATTTGATCTACTTCCGAAGATAAATATTTAATCGATGCATAGCTTTTGTTTGAAAAATGTGCGTGAGAAGGCCAGATATAGTTGCAATGACGAACGTCGCGTTGCGAAATGTTATTATATATAACATTTTAAGTTTTGAGTTCTGTGCGTCTTTGAACGCACAACGTGTTTGTTGCATTCCTCGGGCGCGCCATTCAACGGCAACGCTTTTTGCTGACGGTGTTTTAATTAACAGCAAAATTAATGTCTCTTGATCAAATTATTAATTAAAATCGACTGCCGCAACGCGCGGCTATTTATCGAATCGCTAACGATCTTGCTCCGTAACACGCGCGCGCCTTCGTCGAATCGAACAGCGCAAACAAACCCGAATGTCCGTCATTCTTGTCGCCTCGCGGCAGAAAAATATGGTCGATTATTAAAAAAAAGGGGGGATGGCGGTCGAGTAAGAAGTTGAGACTATTTTTGAAGTTGAGTTATTTCTTCGTCCGCGACGACGGCGCGCGAACCGATTATTTCCCCCCAGTCGCGAGGAAAAGAGGAAATCAAAAAATCAGCCTGCGCGCGCGTCCATCATTCACGATTCAAACTCAGATGACTACTGTCGTCATTTCACCATTTCAGCATTTCGGCAAGGAAAAAAGCCATTTTTCATTCTCCAGACGATGAGAAAACAGTAATGTGTGTTTATTACAATCGTTTATAATATATTTAATCGGTTATGTATATTGTAAGAAGTTTATTCGTTAAAATTCGATTGGTTACAAATTACATCAAATCTGCTAATTATATTTCTTTATTAATATAATACATTTGCAAATGATAAGAGAGCAACGATGTTTTGTATAACGTATTTATTCTGTGATAGATTACATATTAAGCGCTTTGCGTCCGTGTTTACAAGAATTTAGAAATTGGAAAAATTGACAGGGATCGCGGCTTATCCCCGAGATGCGATCGTCGATGTGAGTTTTTCTCGGAATGAGGAAAGAGGATAGTCTCACACACACACACACAAACGACGAAATGTCATTATTACAACTTCCATCTATATCCTTCTCGTCTCTTTCGTTTGCTAGTAGGAATTCCTCGTGCGCGTTATCAAACTTGATAAGCCGCAGAGAGAAAGAAAGGAAGAGAATAAGAGAGAGAGAGAGAGAGAGAGAGAGAAAGAGAAAGAGAGAGTCGATTACCTTTGACGGAACCACCTGTTCCGCGTGATCCTCTTTTTTCCTTAAACGACGCCCGAATTCGTTTCATGGCTCGCGTCCGCATACGCCATAAAGCGGCAAAGTGGTTGGTCGCTCGCGGACAGAGACGAGCGAAGGGAGTAGAGATGCGCCCGGGTGCATCAATCGGTGAGGGAGGGAACGGGAAGGGTAAAGGTTGGGGGGAATTTAAAAGTAATTTTGACGTCGGAAAGAGCGGCCAGTGCCGAGAGGGCACCGACGGATCGTTACGGTCCTTTGATCGCGAATTAAAAGCTCGAAGTCGACAGTTTAGCGATGCCACCTCTCTTGTGACGATGGGCGGCTCTCTCTCTCTATCTCTCTCTCTCTCTCTCTCTCTCTCTCTCTCTCTCTTTCTCACTCCTCTCTCAAGCCTTCTCTTCCTCTCGCGTGTCTATCCGCCTGTCTTCCTTCTGCCCTTCTCCCGCTGTCTCCCACCCATCCCGAGGCGCTCTCTCGCGCCATATTTCCCTGTCCTTTGCGGCCGCTTCGTTAACCTGTCTGCAGCATTTATTGGCGCTCGCTGATGTAAAAGGAAGAGCTTACCAATAACATATTACTATGTTTCAATCCTGCAACGGGCTGGGAAAAGAGGGTGGAAAAGAGAGAGAGAGAGAGAGAGAGAGAGAGAGAGAGAGAGAGAGAGAGAGAGAGAGAGAGAGAGAGAGGAAGAACGGGAGAGAGCGACGCTCGCGGATAAATCCTTTGCGTCAGTCGACGGGAACGGGCCGCGCGCGTTCGGGCTTTTTACTACCCCTTCCCTGTCCGGCGTTTCTCGTACACCACCTCTATCCCCTCCTCCCAACCCGCTCGCTCTTCTCGCAACCCTTTTGGCTCTTCGCCTTTGGGTCCCTTTCATAGGAATCAGAGAGCATACTTGGTTCGCCGTCGATCCTCCCGTCAATTGATCCGCAATCGCTAGCTTGTCGCATTCGGTTCGGTCTGGCCGGCTCGATTGTGCTGCTGATTTCATTACCATCGAAAATTTAATTTAACTTTCATAGAAAGCCGGCACGCTATGTGCTATTAATAAGAGCAAATAACGCGAGGCTGTGTTCCTACGGCCGGTCGCCTTTCTTTTTGACCATCGAGAAAGAGGATAAGAGGAAGAGGGAGAGACAAACTCTCGGCCTATAAACGGTGGAAACGTATAGTGTAATATGTTATCGGTAAACTTTTTTTCTTGTTATCAGCCTGAGTAAATAAACGGTTAAAAGGATAGCAAAAAAAAAAAAAAAAAAAAAAAAGAAAAAAGAATCGGAGAACGTATTTCTCGAAGAGAGATCGAGTTTTAATCCTTTTTTTAATTTTTTTTAATTTTTTTTGTTTTCATTGAAAATCACAGTTTTCTCGGAAAATAATCTCGAGGACAAACTCGAAACTTGTCTCTCACTATCTGGAAACTCTCTCTGCGCACGCAACTTATCTCTCCTCATTATCCCGACGTTTAATCTAAAATCTTCCGTGTTACGAAAATTTTACATAACTCTCAAAAGTATGAGAAGAACGGACAAACACAGTTATTCCTCCGCAGTCGCGGAAACTTAAAGCCGACGTTGGCTTATAATAAAATATTTTGACCGCGTCACAACGAGTAGAAAAGCCTAAAGGGGGAGGAAAGGCGAGAAATGGTATGGAACACACGAAGGGACGGATGGCGGAGACGAAGCCGTTTAGGCGGGATACGTTCGAATATGACGGCTTGACGGTTGCACACGAGAGAGTCGCCGTGAGCGAGCGGAGAGAAAGGGAATAAACGGGGAATAGTGAGTGGGAGAGAACGATAGATTCGAAGGCCGGGGCTTTTCGGTCGAGAGTTTCGGGCCGGAATATCGGAAAACGCCGCCGAGTTAGAGTACAAGAGAGAGTCCGGCGGCTTACCCCGATATATATGCATATAAACACAATACCTTGCCGTTCGCGCGGGACGGAAAAGAGGAAGAGAGGGTGAAGAGTGGAGGTACCGCGCCGCGCGCGCGCGCGCACACAACCGTCCGCGAATCGTGCACATAGAGAGAGAGAGAGAGAGAGACATATGAATATACAAATACGATTTTCCATATGGCGCTGCACACGCATTGCACTCGAGGGATATCCACATCCGCCACCGTATATTTTATATTTGTGTGTGTGTGTTAGAAAAGGGTGAAGGGACGGCTCAAAAAAGAGCAGGGGAGGTCTTCCGCCATGAAAAAATCGTCCAGCCGCCTTCTCTTCATAGGCGCCTGCTAATCCGAAAAACTCGTGTGTGCTCGAAAAAATCGAGCGACGATTATTGCCATCGTCTATTTCGGAGAGAACGATCGCGATGAAGAGCGATCAAGCGGATCGACTTTGTGCTCTCGCGCAACTTGCATGTCCGCGCGTGGAAGATTACGCGCGGGAAATTTTTCTCGAATTTTGACCGTTTCTCTCCCCCGTGCTTAACTTTTTTCGAAGAAAGTAAAAAATATGCAGCAACATTTTGTTGTTTCTACGAGCTGTTTTTTTTGTTCCTTGTCTACCCGAGAGAATTTTTCTTTCGTCCGAACTCTACATTCCGGTCATTTCGATATTCGCGAAAATGATTGCGAAAAAAAATAATAATAATTGTCAGACATAATTTTGAAAAGTATTATTATTATTATTATTACTTTGCATTATCTGTATATCGGTTTATTAATTTTCGAGCGAATTGTGCGCGCGAACGCACTGAAGGCGCGCGCTGATTGTGTTCGAACATCACTCGAATGTGACTTTCGCAGCGCGGAGTTGTAGGAATTCCTCGTCATGAGATGCACGCGCCGCAGGGCGTTAATTATCAGTGCAGAACCCCGCCGCGAATACGCGCGGCAAGAGGGATTGGCTTTTCGCAAGTGCATCAACCGGAAACGCGACGTGCGCGCTCGAGAGAGCTTCGCATGTGTCGCGCTGGCAGGTTTTTCCGGCAGGTAATGCCACGACCGGGTTTTCGGTTTGCTGCGTAGCAGATTTCGAAATCCCCTCAATTTGATGAATGGCCCGTGATCGCGCGACGCTCGACGACCCGGGGATTCTGCGCGCATGATTAATATGCATTGAAAACGACGACGATGACGACACGTCGCATCGCGGCGGAACGTGACGCCGAAATCGCGCGCATCGCCGACTACGACGTCTCTCGTCGTCTGCCGATCCTCTCGCTCGTTTCGCCGCCGCGGCGATAAATTGTTTTCTCAGCGAGCGAACGTCGCGCGATCAAGAAGCCAATCTCTTCAACCAGCTTTTTTTTTTTTAATCGTTTATTCGGATTTATGTATATCCCGCACGAAACCGCTGAACCGCGCGATTTTAGGAGCTAAATGGCGCGAAACGAACGTCAACGTATAATACGAATTAGTTTATAGTTTTAGAAAAGAAATAAAATTTATGTCATTAACACAAAATTTAAAATAAAATTTACTCTATTAAAAAATACATTTGATATTTCAGTGTGAGATGCACAGCAAAATTAAAATATCAGGTTTTCTAATTAACATAAAAATATTATTGTAAAACGCAAAAATCATCTAAAAAAAGATGTGTATTTAGCTGATAGGTTGCGTCCTTAACTGAATTATTCGAGAGCGGATCGAATTAGACGCGAAGGATATGATCCCTTCCTTTTGTCCTTCCCGTTCCCCTTCCTCTTCTAATTACTCTTCTCTTTTGTTGATTCTTTTGCAGGTCTCTCTCGCTCTTTCTCGTCGTCTCCCTGTATAGTATTACCCGTTGTAACTTAATAACGATCGAAAAGCAACTAAAACCGGAAGCGCGCACGTGAACGAGGAAACCCTTTCGAGGCGCGATTCATCGTCCAAGTCGATTCATCGTCCGCTTCTTTTTATTTTCCTCCTGTCTTATGTAAATTTGATATGATCCTGTGTATACGCTCGCTTCGTTCTTTTTTTTGTATAATTTACGCTAGTATTCAAATTTGTAGAAAGATTAAAAATATTTGTTAGTTCATTTGCGACATTTCGTTATTTGCAACTACAAGAGAAGTTTATGTCTAGTCACGCGGTGTTAATATAATAATATAAAACTTTACAATCTAGAAATAAACAATTTATGTGAATAAATGTATGCAAAATATTCTTGTTTGCTAAAAGCTTGAAAAATATTTGTCGTCAACTCGGTTGCAACGTTTCGTTATTTGCAACTATCCGAAAGTTGTAAACAACCGTTTTGTTAAACGCAAAGCATACACAAGAGACGTATAAACTTCGTCATCGATAACCTTTTCTTCCATTCGAGGCGGAATGAAATCTGAGTTTAGATTGGATCGGCGATGGCTTAGTAGATACGAGAAAATAGATTGTTAAATAATACAGCGCGCGCAAAGCGAGAATATACATATATATATATATATATACATATATACATATACATATATATACAATATACACATATACGCGACGGAAGAGAAAAAGAGAGGATAGCAGGATCGTAATAAAATTCTTCGCCGCGAATATCGTGTAATGGAAAATTTGCGAGAATCGCAGCCACTTCGTGTAATCGGCAATCGCATGATCGAGACAAAAAAACTAGAAAAAATTAAAGGATATATTATATGAGAGTCCGGTCACAAGAATAATAGAGTTTAATAAAGTTTTGTTGTTCTCAGGAAGATGGAGAAGACGAGAAAATTTCAATTCTGAATTTTTTCTTTGCGACGTAACGTCAGAAAAGTGTCGATCTCGAGAAAAGACTGTGCGCTTATGCCTCATTTTCCAGTAAACCTGCCTCGAAATAGGAATAGTAGTCCAAGGTCGCGGAAGTAGTTAGATTATGCTAGACAGAGAAAGAGGAAGAGAGAGAGAGAGAGAGAGAGAGAGAGAGAGAGAGAGAGAGAGTGTGTGTGTGTGTGTGCATGTGTGCGCGCGCGCGCACGTAATCCAATCTAATCTTCTTCTCAAAAATCGTACTAAACAACTGAGTGAAATTGCCTTCTTATCAATACCAAATGTGTATACATAATAAATTCACCGAAACTAGTTTGTATATAGATAAGCTGTGTATTATTATTCAATAAAATCAGAGAATATAACGCTGCTGAATCGTCGATGTAGAAATACAGATAACGTTATTCGATAAAATTTAGTTTAATAAGGTAAATATATGTAAAATTTTAAATAATTGCAACATTTAACTTCGTTCGGTGTGAATTCTTATCTTCACGTTATCGTGTGTTAAGACGAAATTAAGTTGAAATTAAGTTAGTTTGACAATTTAGCGAAAGAGATTATTATCATCTTCTCTCTTTCTCTCTCCCTCTCTCTCTCTCTCTCTCTCTCACTTACATTGAATGCATGTGATTGCACGCGCGTGACACACACATGCGTGCAAACGCTTGCAATATGTGCCGATGCGACAATGCCAGCGAGAGACGGTAGTCGGCGGATACATGCCGCGCGACATATGTACCAAGTATTGCACGTATATGTACCGAGGAGAACGCGCACATACATCCGCACACACATATTTATACGTACATATTACACACACACACACATGTATGCATGTATGTATGTATACAGTGCGTGCGAGCGACGTATGCATCTTATTGGCGCACAGAAATCCGCATGGATGTGTGTAACACGTATCCCTTCAGTATCTCCGTTCTGTCCCATCCTCCGTTCTCTCTCTTCTCCCGCGCATCTACATATGTAATTAGCGACACGGATTACGGGTATATCATCGCCGCGTTCGTGTGTACATACGCGTGTAATACACGCATATGCGATTAACATCTGGCCGCTGACGACGACGACGACAACGACGACGACGACTATGTCGCGCTACGCGTCGGTATACACGTCGGCTGTTTGCAGTCATATGCAACAGTGAATGTGTGTGTGTGTGTGTGTGTGTGTGTACGCGCGTACATGTACATGTGCGTGGGTTTGCGTGTTAATATCGGATCCCGAAATTAATTCGGAACGCACAATTAGTAAGATGCGTTCGTCGGATCGTTGAAATTATGTAATAACACGGTTTTCCTATAAGCAACAAGGAGAAGAGAGGAAAAAACAATAGAAAAAGAAAGTTGTCTCATTCACATCAATGCGCAAAGCTCTGTTTTCAGAGCTAATATCGTGTAATGGAATCTATCAAATCTTATGAGATTTACTTATAAATCCTTGTTAGTATAATTAGTATAATTATACTCTTTATTTGATCAATGTTTATCAATCAAATTTGACAATTAAAATAAAATTTATAAAATCCAAAAGTGTTTTTCCAATTTTGCAAAAAACTCTTTTTACAAATGACAAATGCAAGTACAAAGCAGAGGTTTTTTTATTGATTCGAACCATAAAGTCATCCACTAATACGTTATCGCGTACTCGAGGGAAAGATATATTACGCTCTCGCATTCTCCCGCCACTTAACGGTCTGTCTTATTTGCCGAAACTCGCTCGCAATTACTTTGCCGCGTGTCATCGGACCGCGAATACATCTCGCGACATATGCACCGCTGCCAATATCGAGTAAGATTTGCGCGACACGCACACCTGTGCGCTCGCATCCATGTGTGTCTATCTGTGTGTACATGTATTATATGTGCAAGCGCACCTGTGCACGGGAGTGCGCACATCGACATATATCGCTCGCGTGCGCTCGCTCGTAACCTCCTATGTAACCATCTCGGCAATACATACGCGTATATATATATATATATATATATATTGTATATATATCACACATATATATATATATATACATATATATATATATATACACATATAGAAGGTGCATGCATGTAGCTCAATACAGCGCGGTGGTGGTGCACCGCGTTCCAGACCGACCGACCGACCAACCGAGCCCCCTTTCATCCCCTTGCGCTTCGAGTTACCTCGCATCCCTGGCCGCTATTCCTCTCGCGAAAATTAATAAAGGTACAATTAATAAAAATTACATATTTTTCATCCATCGGGGTCGGCAAGCGATGGGGAGGAGATTGGGAGGAGAGAGGAAATTTAAAAGAGGATGAGCGGAATCGAGGGAGAGGGAAAGAGAGCGCATGCCGCGTATGCGCGCCTCCGATACCGCGTTTTTCTTCGTTTTTTCGTCCCTTTGCGCCTCCCCCGCGGTTTCCTCTCTTTTTTTTCTTTTTTGCGATACCGGGCGAGCGAGGCCGGGCTTTCTTGCTATTTAAGGCCGGCTGCGGACGATATTGTAGCCACCGCCGTGGCTCCGGGAAATATGGGTGAATTTGGTTATTAGGCGCTACGGCCGCACCGCGGCTACTCCGCGCGTGTTCTTTTTTTTTTTGTATTTCTTTTTACTCGTTTTACGTAGCTGTTTCCTGCTTCGAAAGAGTTAAGTAAGAGACATCGGAATTGTACGTTACATATTGTAGGTTTGGTGATAATATAGTACTTTCGCTTGTTTCTCCCCTCTTTTCTCTATGTGCATTCATTCGTTATTTCGTATTGTGCGCAAATTCATTGTTTATTTTACGCTTCGTTATTTATTTTTATTCTTATGTCAATAACAAATACTATTTATTTGTTGTAATAGTAGTACACAATTCTATTATATATATATATATATTCTAATTTCAATTTTTGCTCTCTGTCTTTTCTCTTCTTCCCACATCTCTTTTTCTCTCTCAATTCTTTGATCAAAAATATCTGCACTCCGTTCGCTCTCGCATATTTGCAGTTTATTGGTAGCCAAATTTCCTCGAGATTGGACCGGACCGCATCACGGAGAGGAAAGCAACAAACCGGCTCAACTAATCCTCGTAAACAAAAATACTCGCCTTTTACACGAGATCGCGTAATAGTGAGAGAGAGGGAGAGAGAGGGACAAATAAAAAAATAAAATAAAGAGCAAATCAATGATGTTGGCGCTCATGCACACCGCCGAACAAAAAAAAGTGCTGCATACTGAGTGCAAATCCCCGGCAACTCGGCGCCCCCTACTACTGCCCTTACCGCGAGGGCGGTGAAAAATTTAATTACAAAAAAGTTTTGGCATTCCGTCAGTTTGGTTTTAGTCGCGATATATCGTCCAGAATTTCACCTCTCTCGCTCTTCATCTCTATCTTTCGCCCCCCCTCGTTTCCATTCCCCTCGGCTTCTCATCTCGTTGTTCCATTCTCTCTCTCCTCACTCGAAAGAGAGAGAGAGAGAGAGAGAGAGAGAGAGCGACCTCTCTACGATCGCGTACGTATCTGTGGTTTATTCGAGCCCGCCTCGAACCACACACCGCTCACCGTCATAGACCAATCCTCCCTCTCTTTCTTCTACCTTTACCGCTGCGTCCGCGTTGGCCGCTCACGCTTTTTATAAAGCACTGTTATATAATATTTTATTAATAATGCGATCGAGTCCATGAGAATACCCGCCGCCATTGCCGTCGCCGCCACCGCCTCCATCCTCGAAGTTTCGAAAGCTGTGGTAGCGAACGGTGCATCCTGAACCCGAGAGAGTATCAGCGTCAATAAACGGGAATATTTTGCGAGAATTCCCCCCATCCGACTAAAGCCGCACTTTTTTTTCGAGCCTTAGCTAATACTCTATTTCTGTTTGTTGTTGTGACAGGAATTTGACTTACTAGTCGATTACCATTACGGCAAAAAAAGAAGTCGCGCTCTAACCTAGATTCTTCGAAATTTAGAAACTATTTTTTATATTAGAATCGAAGATATCGCTCATTCAACTAACAAACACGCTATATTGAAAAACTTTTTCTTGTTTTTGTCATAATAATAAAAAATCAAATTTCGAAAAATGTGAGACTATGACAAGAAAAATGGAAAATATGAAACCTCTGGAAGAACACAAATGTTATACCGCTTGTTAACTGCGTTTGAAACTTTGAACAGAACAGGAAGAATTAATCCACTTTCCAGAAGCTCTAGATAATTGTGATTCCGAAACTTCAAGAAGACTAAAATCCTTCAAGTCCTTAGAAAAAATAGATTATCTCCTCAAAGATCTCAGAGATTAGCATGCGGAAGATCCAGAGTGAATTGTTTCGGGCGCTTCGCGCGTAATTAACATTCCGATCGGCAACACGTGCAACCAGAATGGCGCGGGGAAAAGGAGGAGATGAAAGCAGGCGGATATGGTCCGAAAAAGAGCCGGCCTCGAGAGCTTTTTCCATCGCGCGTCGCGGAAGCTTCGTCCCGGGGATATCCCCGGGAATTATTTGCGCCGTTGCGTCGTTCGATAGCTCTCGAAGAAGAGCTAACGAACGAACGAACGAACGAACGAACGGACGAACGAACGAACGAACGAACGAACGGACGAACGAACGAACGAACGAACGAACGGACGAACGAACGAACGAACGAACGGACGAACGAACGAACGAACGGAACGGACGACCGGAGCCGAAAAGTCAAATAAGCAAAAAATGAAAGCCGGACTCTCGATCGATCGATAGCGCGCGCGGGGCTATACATTGATAGCCGCGGGGTATACGAGACGATTCGAAAGGGGCAAAGGAGGTGGAAGAGGAAGAGAGTAAGAGAGAAAGAGAGAGAGAACGACTACGCGAGGAGAGCGGCACGAGGCCGTAGATTGGACGAGGCTGGCCGTAGAGAGTCCGGCATCCGCTGAATTCTTTTCTCAGGCTGGATGAAATAACCGGCTAATTAGCAATCTTATTGAGAATTTGTCAAGTTTTACCGAGAGCGGCCATCATTCGCGGATCTCCTGACGGTAGTGTGCGGGAACGGAAGAAGAACTTTGCCTTTTCCTCTCTCGCCTTTCTTTCCGCTCCACCCTTCATCTTTCCTCACTGATTATTTCACCGCTTTTCAGAAATCACCTCTCTCTTTCCCTCCTCGCGCGAAGTTGCCGGATTATTATCGATTTTTTTTCCTCCATATCAAAATTTGATTATCAGGTCAGTGAGTAATTAACTGTGATTTAAATTTGTTTGTAATTACTTGAAAATTTTTGAAATTATTATATATTTTCACGCAGATGCGATTAATATGAAAATATTTTTGCATTTGTGGAAGATGGCTCGTAACAAATGAGCGCTCTAATTGCCAATTCAATTTATTTCATTTTATTGTTAATTTTCATTTGTTTATCATTTTTCAATGTAAACAAGAGAGATGATCTAAACGAACAATTTTAAAGCGTTATATTATTAAACATCGAATCAGTAGCCGATTTTCCTTGAAGACTTCGTGTTTTGATTTTACATTTGCTGTTGCAAGTGTGTTGTTCGGTATGTTACAAAATCTAAATTTGGCATGAAATTTCAGTGCGGCGCGGTAAAATGCCATCAAATTAGGCGCGATTAAGGAATTTGATTTCAAGGTCTCGCTGAATTATGCAGCAACAATTGTACGACGATAAACAGAGGAGTCGGACGAGGTCCTTTTCCATCGGTTCTTTCTTCCTCTCCCCTCCTCGATCTCGACGTAAACCCAATTTTCTGTCCGCGTAATTTCCAGCTGTGGGAGAGAATAGTGAGCTCCGGAAATAATTGTATTACCTTGCGGCACGACAGAAGTTAGAATTTAAACCGCAAGGTCGTTCTCTCTCTCTCTCTCTCCTTCCCTCTCGCGAATCGTGTTTGCGGACGACAGAACTCGGTATCCAGCGCGGCCGAGAGCGTGCGAGAGCACGACGAGTAATCGATTTCGGTGGGCCGCAAGAAAGCTCTCAGACAACCAAAACTTCGTTATCCAACCCTTCGGACTCTTCGCGATGGCGACGGCTTGGTGTACACCTGTCGCGGAACTGATACGCCGATCGCAATTTACCTGCATAACACGCACGTCAAAAAAAAAAAAAAAAGAAAAAAAGTCTCAGAATTATTTTCTTCCGAATGCACGGAGTGTCAAGAATTTTGGGGTTGAAAAAAAAAGTAGTAATT